>NC_079229.1:23125175-23375023 GCF_029633865.1 Lampris incognitus | reverse complement strand
ACCACCGTCGGTTGTACAAGAGCTGTTAAGTTTGAAAGACTCGCTCTCTCATCAAGTCAAGTCTTTATTTGTATAGCCCATTATCACAAATTTGCCTCTAAATTGTTGATCGCTACTTTCAGTGTCCCAATCCCCATTAAATTAAGTAACGGCAAATTTAAACAATTTCTTGTTTTTGCTGGAGGTCCAAAAACACCCCTTGACAAACCCTCATTGGTCCCCTGGACCCCAATTTGGGAACTACTTTCACAGAGAGATATAGGCAACACTTAGGGTGGGCTTAATTTATAGTTTACCCCCCTACCTTTCCATCATGATGAATTCTTGGCTGCTTTGCATTCTAAGGATATTATCTGGGCTGGAAAGTGGAGGTACAAGTGTCTGGCAGATGTCCAGAGCAGAACATGAGATGAATATTGAACACGGAGGTCAGCAGAACCTCACCAGGCTTCCGGAGCATTTGCTGAACAGGTTGCTGATATCTGGTATGCACCCCAAGCTATGCTACAGGGCAACGGGGATAAAGCCCCATGCTGACAAATCTAGTTCAAACCCTTATATGTGATGAACTTAGATGAGAGTGCTTATGAGTGGCATGCTTTAAGCTGTGGTAGAGGTGGAAACGAGGACATATCGCAATGATTTGATGTGGGGACAAAAAGACTGGTGTGCAGACTAGTCCCTCTATAACTTGGTTCATAGTAAGATAAAGCCACATCTGAGAGGCTCATTTTGTGTTTTCCCCTCTTAAGTCCAGTCTTTGGCAATTTACAAGCTATATAGTAGTATTGCCATGGTAGATCAGTACATTTGCTTAGGAACCAAGGTAATTTCACTCAGGCGTCTCGGCAGTAAAATCATTTTTGCTGTGCTATGTCAGGAGAGCGCCTGTGTAGATTATTTCCTGCATTGTCATTTCATAACACTCATGCAGCTTAGCCACCATTGCTGCGCTACCTCACCACTTGTTATGCAGCCTTTGAAATGAAGATACCAGGTGTGCAAATCTGCAGTTGCCTGACAAACCATATGTTGATCCAGATGGGTTGCAATTACTCCAGGATCACAGTGTTAACAGAATAAACAATAGGTCATTATGGGCAGAATTTTTAGAGTGGTAGCCGTAAAAAAAAAGTCACTGACATGTTTTTTCAAGATTGAATCAATTTACCAGCATCAAGAGGTAATAATTACCAATCTTCAGATCTCCACATGTATGGGTGTCGTGACAGGGGGGTTTGTTGAGTTGTTTGACCCCCCCCCCTCCAAAAAAAAAAGAGTTAAAGAAGCCCAATTGAAGTGTATTCAATGAAACCAAGTAGCTTGGGACCAGAATAACCTCATAGTCACAGCCATAAGATGTTTTAAGCCTGAAATATCCATTATTTGCCAATCCTTTTACAAAATTACAAGTTTTAGTATCGGATAAAGTATGATGTATTCATAGCTACAAGAGGTCAAAGGCCGGCCTGCGTAAAGTATTATGTGCTAGGAATAAAAAGCTCCAATTTTGGGGGAAAACTTCTCATCTGCTTCAGTAGGCTGACTACAGCCCTGTTGGTGGCACGGTGGCCCAGTGGTTAGCACTGTTGTCTCACAGCAAGAAGGTCCTGGGTTCGAATCCCAGGCCGCTCCAGGTCCTTTCTGTGTGGAGTTTGCAGGTTCTCCCATGTCTGCGTGGGTTTTCTCTGGGTGCTCTGGTTTCCTCCCACCATCAAAAAGACATGCATGTTAGGGTTGATACTCCTGTCTGTGCCCCTGACCAAGGCAATGGAAAGAACTGGAGTTGGTCCCTGGGTGCTGCAGCTGCGCACTGCTGCTATACAGTAGGATGGGTTAAATGCAGAAAACAAATTTCATTGTAGCCTGCAATGACAAAATGAATTGATTTTCTTTCTTCTTATGTTGCCCTGTTATGTTATGCTATGTTATGTTATGTTATGTTATGTCGTAGTCCAGATAGGGTTTATGATAGCACAGCGCCCATTTTGTCATTCAGATATTCCATTGGAAATCCAGCTGAGGTCTGAGTTTCCTTAGGCGTAGATGCAGTTCTATAAGGTTGCTTTTTTCCCCACTGCGTGGAGCCGAGAGTCCCACCTGAGATCTCTTGTCTCTTTGCAGTGCAGAGACATTCCTTATTTTTCTCTCTGGGACAAGCCATCTGCAGGAGACAGATGTGGCCTTAATGTACACGGGCTGCAGGCAAGAGATGAAATGTAGGAGACACAAAAGAACTAAGATGGATGATGGAGCCATGACAGGAAGATCCTCTCTCGTTTCTGTTGTGTACACACATAAATATTATGCACACAACATTTGGAGTATGACAGTGTGTAGCTGTTTGACACTGTCAGGTAGTGTAGGTTGTTATAGTGCCAACTGCTGGGGGGGGGGGGGTTTCGGGGTGTGCGCATGCGTTATGAGAATGTGTGGCAGAAGTCAGTAAAAAACAGTTAAACTCACTTTCGTATCCAACTGGATTATTCCTTGCTGTTTTAAGCACAGTATTGGTGGGGCGTCCGGGAAGCATAGCGGTCTGTTCCGTTGCCTACCAACACAGGGATCGCTGATTCAAATCCCCGTGTAACCTCCAGCTTGGTCGGGTGTCCCTGCAGACACAGTTGGCCGTGTTTGTGGGTGGGCAGCCAGATGTGGGTATGTGTCCTGGTCGCTGCAGTAACGCCTCATCTGGTCGGTCGGGGCGCCTGTTCGGGGGGGGGGGGAACTGGGGGGAATAGGTGATCCTTCCACGTGCTACATCTCCCTGGCGAAACTGCTCATATCAGGTGAAAAGAAGCGGCTGGCGACTCCACATGTATTGGAGGAGACATGTGGTAGTCTGCAGCCCTCCCCGGATCGGCAGAGGGGGTGGAGCAGTGACCGGGACGGCTCGGAAGAGTGGGGTAATTGGCTGGATACAACTGGAGAGAAAAAAAGGGGGGGCCAAAAATAGAAATAAAATAAACACAATATCTGTGATGAAGATGGCCAAGATCAGTCTACCCCCACCTGCACCTTTTC
This sequence comes from Lampris incognitus, assembly GCF_029633865.1. Taxonomy (NCBI): domain Eukaryota; kingdom Metazoa; phylum Chordata; class Actinopteri; order Lampriformes; family Lampridae; genus Lampris; species Lampris incognitus. Next base: position 23,371,999 of record NC_079229.1, on the reverse strand, counting down.
TTGCCGTCCCCGGAGAACCGCCAATTCTCCAAGGCATACAGGCAGACAGGATGATATGCAGACAGACAGAACAAGCACATCCATAGACATATTCTGGCAAAGCAACACAATCGTAAACAAGCACATAGGTAGGTAGCCAAGTGACATTCAGGTAGTCATATCCATCCATCCATTATCCAAACTGCTTATCCTGCTCTCAGGCTCGTGGGATGCTGGAGCCTATCTCAGCAGTCATTGGGCAGCAGGCGGGGAGACACCCTGGACAGGCCACCAGGCCATCGCAGGGCCCACACACACACACACATTCACAACTACGGACAATTTAGTATGGCCAACTGTAGTAGTAGTAGTATTAGTCGTCAGGTAGTCATATCATATGTCAAAATATAGACATACAGCTACCAGACAATATTTTTTCTCAATGAACTGTGTGTGTGTGTGTGTGTGTGTGGGTGGGTGGGTGTCAGGCTACATTTGGTGACTTTTTTGGGGACAATTTTTGGACCGCTCATATTGATTGTCGATGGTAATTGAGGACAAAATTGGTGTCCTCAATTTGATTTCACTGCAGTTATAGTCAGTGTGATGTCGAATGCTTTCTGTCCTCATTGGGGTAAGGTTAAGGCTAGGGTAAGAGTTAGGGTTAGGCACATATTGGTTATAGTTAAGATTAGGGTAAGCCTCCAGGGAATGAATGTAAGTCAATGCAGTGGTATATGTGTGTGTGTTTGTGTGACTGTATGTGATTGTGCATACCAAGTGTATGCAATACACCTAAAGCTGTAGCAAGGACTCAAATGCTTCAAAATATCCGAACCAAAGTACCACTCCTGCAGAAGTGCAAATTGCATGGTGAAATTCACTTGTAAAAAAAAAAATCCATTCTGAGCAACCACTGGGTGTGCTGGGGAAATGAGCATTTGACTCGGGGAACCTCCTTAATCTGAGCATAGGACCTTGGAGGTTCTTGTAGAGTTGCTAACAATACTGAAGACGTTGAAGCGTCAGAGAGGATGCAACACGGGGCAGCGTCTTTGGCTTTGTGGAGCTATTCAACTGCATGCCAATAGTTCAGTATTCTCCCTTGAATTCGAACAATTTCCTGTTTAATGTTTCTCCTTCCTGTCAGAACTAGCCGCTGTGTGGCTCACAGGCTGTCAAGCTCCCAGTCACTTGTACTAAATCATTATCAAAGTAAACATCACAAACGCATCTGGTGGCACTCGTTCTATCATTCTCTAAGTGTCTGTTTCTCTCTGTCTCTGTCTCTGTCTCTATCTCTCTGTCTTTCTCTGTCTGTCTGTCTGTCTGTCTGTCTCTCTCCCTCCCTCTCGCTGTCTCTCTGTTACACCGTAACAGTGCACATAAACATGCCTGTGTTCAAACATGTGTCAGTCTGCTGGCACGCAGATTAATTAATACTGCTTAACTGAAGGCAGTCAACAGCCCCTTACCCATGTAAATTGGATGAGAGAAGTGATGACGCATTTAGATTCAGAGAAAATAAAATTCTCATTAAAAAGACAGAAGGATAAGTTCTACAAATAACAAATACCACCATCTTCACTGCTAGTTTCCCACTTGCTCTTTAGTCACATTTGATTATAGGAACAGAATACAGACAGACCCTCTATAGACAGACCAACTTGTTCTTTAACAAGGGTTATAGACATCCCCCCTTTTTTTATTTTACAATTTACAATTTCATTTAGCAGACACTTTTATCCAAAGCAATGTACATCTTAGTCTTGATGCATGCTCAGTAATCCAGGTAAGAAAATCAAAGAAGGATAAATCCGTTCATCTGGATACAACGTTTATTGACAGATACATTCCATCACTCATCTAAGTGACATCTTCAGTCACTTATCTTCACTTCATCTTCAGACTGAAGATGTCACTTAGATGATTGATGGAACGTATCTGTCAATAAACGTTGTATCTAGATGAACTGATTCAACCCTCTTTGATGTGCATTGAGAGGTAGTCTGCTTGTATAGCATTATTTTCATTTACTTACTTTTTACTTTTTATTTTATTCAGTATAATTTTTTTTTACCTTTATTTTTTAAATTAATCGTTTTATTTTTCTCTAATGGTAAGACTGTTGCTAGGATAGCACTGTGTACTGTAATTCTGTGTACTGTAAATTTATAAGACATATATTGTTTATCACAAATGTATGATTCTAAATGTTATACTTTGTATGGCCTCTCATGTGGAGAGTTGTGTTTTACAAGTTTCAATTGTAAAAAAGCGCAATGAAAACAATGTTTAAAAAAAAAACATGTCCGCGCTCAGAGCAACTGTGACCCGATAAACAGTTGCACAGCATTCAAACAGGAAGGCACTATCCCGCTGTGGCGATAGCCTCAGCTCTTATCTCTGAGCTCACATCTGTCGGCCCTCTCGACCCCCCACCGCCGCCACTGCTTCTCCACATCTCCCTCGACTCCTCCTCCAGTTCTGTCCCAATGGTCCACAGGACGTGCCCTATCTGTCTCTACCCCCCCATCCCAACCCCAACCTCAACTCCCCCGGGACCGACGTTCAGCCCAGATTGGCATAGTGACACGCCCATGAGCACCCTAGAGGAATTTGTCTGTTTGTGTTATTGTAAAGATGGTGCTCTATTTATGTATCTTGGGAGTGCATTTGTCTTCCTGTGAGAACGATATATCAGGACACTGTGTGGATTTAGTTATGCAAGCAGAGTGTTGGCGTCTCAATTTTAGCTCAGCTGAATCACGTGAAAAACAAGTGCATTCCAACAGAGGCTCTGATCAGGAAGGAATGGTAGTTGTTTTCATTCTGGGCGGGATGGATACCCATTTTTCCGTCAACGGTTACTCTGTAGATTGAATATATTGCTGTATTGTAATCCAAAACCAGACAGCAGTGTAGATGAATGGCATTCATTTTTAAAACTATGTACTTAGACGTAAATGGAAAGCGTGTTGATATGAACATATTGCTCTATTAAAAAGTTACAATTAGGGAAGGACAAGTCAAGTCAAGTCAAGTCAATTTTATTTGTATAGCCCAATATCACAAATTACAAATTTGCCTCAAGGGGCTTTACAGCAACACAACATCCTGTCCTTAGACCCTCGCATTGGATAAGGAACAACTCCTTAAAAACAAACTTTAACCAGGAGAAAAAATAGGGAGAAACCTCAGGGAGAGCAACAGAGGAGGGATCTCTCTCCCAAGACAGACAACGTGCAATGGATGTTGTGTTTACACAATTTACACAATACAACATTGAAAGAGGATAAAAGAATTCTAAAATTTATGAAAAATATGATGGGCAGGATGCCAAGCAGTGTCCACATGCCAACGGAACAGCCCAGAACCCAAGCCACACAACCAGCATCACCATGTTAAAAAAAAAAATAGTCACACATCTTAGTGAGAGAAGGATATAAAATTGAAACAGAATAACAAAATTATATGGATTTATAAGATACATAGAAAGAAAATGTGATGAGGGGGATGCCAAGTAGCGTCCAGGTAGCCAACCACTGTCACCATGGAGACCTGGGAGGAGGACCACCTGCACGTGCACACAAAGGAGACTCACATGACACTATTCACAGTCACACACAGAAAAAGAGAAAGGAGAAGACGTCATTCCTGAAAAGACAAGTGAGAGAAGAGAACAGTTTGCAATAGTCATAATCAATTAAATCATCAATTAGTCATAATCTATATGCTATAATCTCATCAGCAGAACAGCACTTGGTAAATTCATTGAGACAGAAACCGACCCACCATGCAGTACAGGTTGTGAAGTATTCAACTTAAAGGCAACTAATTGTAGGCTAAGGCAAAAAGTGGAGTTTTAAGTTTGGATTTAAAGGACTCAACAGACTCTGATTGTCCGATGGCAGCAGGCAGGTTTTCCACAAGAATGGGGCCCGATAGGAAAAGGCCCTGCCACCAGCTGACTTCTTTTTAACTTTGGGTACACACAGGAGCCCTGTATTCTGAGAGTGAAGAGCTTGAGATGGAATGTACGGTTTAAGGAGCTGAGACAGGAAAGAGCCCATTTAGGATTTTATAAGTCAGCAGAGGCACCTTGAATTCTGATCTAACATGGATAGGAAGCCAATGAAGGGAGGTAAGAATTGGTGTAATATGATCAAATTTCCTTGATTTAGTTAGGATTCTAGCACCCGCATTCTGAACCCTTTTAGTACTAGAATGTGGCAGACCTGAAAACAGAACATTACAGTAATCAAGTCTGGATGAAATAAATGCATGTATTAGAGTCTCTGCATCAGACATGGACAGAAAAAAAACCCCAAGTTTTAGCTATGTTATGTAAGTGAAGAAAGGTACTTCCGTGGCGATTGCTTTAATGTGCTTATCAAAGGAAAGGCTAGGATCAAAGATAACACCAAGATTTTTGGCTGCCACACTCTGTGAAACCCCAGAGTTGTCAGCTGTTATCATTACTTGATCAAATTGGTGTCTGTGTCTAGCAGGGCCAGTGACCGGCATCTCGGTTTTATGCGAATTTAAAAGCAGAAAGTTTAGTGACATCCAATTTTTCACAGCAGCCAAGCAGGCCTCTAAATTCGTCATTTGAGTATGATCATCAGGCCTTGTATGCTCATACAGCTGAGTATCATCAGCATAGCAATGGAAATTTATTCCATAACTGTGTATAATTTGGCCAAGAGGTGAACTATAAAGGAAGAAAAGTAGAGGACCAAGAACTGAGCCCTGAGGTACACTATATTTAACGTCAGAGAATTTTGATATAATATTACTATAGCAGACACAATGTGTCCTTCCAGATAAGTAGGACTTAAGCCAAGAGAGAGCTAAGCCAGAAACACCAATATTACAATTTAATCTGTCTAATAGTATGCAGTGATCAATGGTGTCAAAGACTGCACTGAGGTCCAGTAGTAGAAGGACAGAAGTGGAATCAGAGTCCATAGTTAGTAAAAAAAAAATCGTTCACCACTCTGGTCAGGCCCTGAAAGCCAATTGAAAAGGTTCATATAGATGATTTTCTTCTATATGGGTCGAAAGTTGTTGATACACAACTCTCTCTAGTACTTTAGAAAATAATGGAAGATTAGAGACTGGTCGATAGTTATTAAGATACCTTGGATCGAGGTGCGGTTTTGTAAGTAGAGATTTAACCACAGCTGTCTTAAAACTTCTGGGAACAATGCCAACAGTAAGTGTAAGTGGACCCCAAAAAAGGACACAAAGACCTTTTACATTTGGGGGTGTGCTTCAGAGATAATAATGGTAATAATACATCAGACTTATATAGCGCTTTAATTAATACTCAAAGGTGCTTTATATCAGAGGCAAAAATAGACAAGGAAAACAAACTGTTAATAAAGATAAGAAATGGTAATAGAACAGGCAATAAAAACATGGGGGGGGGTAAGGGTTAGCTGGGAAAGGCTAGTCTGAAGAGCTGAGTTTTGAGGGCCTATTTCAATGCAGACAAGTTGGGGCAGCTTTGTTGTGGTTTGGGTGTTCCACAAAGGGAGGGGGGTAGGCTTCCTGGTAACGTGGTGGTCTATTCCATTGACGATCAACATGGGGATTGCTGGATCAAATCCCCGTGTAAGCCTACCCCTGGCTTGGTCGGGCGTCCCTACAGACACAATTGGCCGTGTCTGCGGGTGGGAAGCTGAATGTAGGTATGTGTCCTGGTCGCTGCACTAGCGCCTCCTCTGGTTGGTTGGTCGGGGCGCCTGTTTGGGGGGGGGGGACTGAGGGAAATAGCTTGATCCTCCCATGCACTATGTCTCCCTGTTGAAACTCCTCACTGTCAGGTGAAAAGAAGTGGCTGGCGACTCAACATGTATTGGAGGAGGGATGTGGTAGTCTGCAGCCCTCCCTGGATCAGCAGAGGGGGTGGAGCAGAGACCAGGAAGAGTGGGATAATTGGCCAGATACAATTTGGGAGAGAGAAGGGAAACAAAGAGGGGGGGTAACTGAAAAAACCCTGTCACCCCAGGTCCAGCACTCGGTCCTGGTGACTTACTTGCAGGAGGTTGTCATTAGCGGACCTGAGACAACAGGATGGGGTTTGCTGGTGGAGGAGGTCAGAGAGGTAGGGGGAGCCGGGCTGTTGAGAGCCTTGCTGGTGATCAGTAGGATTTTGAAGTTTATCCTGAGTTTAACTGGCAGCCAGTGGAGGTCTTGGAGGACAGGCTTGATGTGAGCTCCTGAGCAGGTGCTTGTGAGGAGACAGGCGGCTGAGTTTTTTACATATTGAAGTTTATCAAGGACTGTGTTAGTTGTACCATAAAGGAGACTGTTACAGTAATCAAGCCAGGATGTTATGAATGTATGGATGAGTGTATCTGCAGCAGTAGGTGACAGTGAGGGTCGATTTTGCAGAGGTGGAAGAACTCTGTTTTAGTGGTCTGGTTGACATGGTGCAGGAATGAAAGGATGGGATCGAGGATGACTCCAAGGTTGCGAGCTTAGGTGGAGGGAGTAACAATGGAGCCATCGATGTTAAGGGGGAAATCCTGGGTGGTGCAGGTGAGGGAGTCTGGGCCAGTGATTGAGACTTTGGATTGAGATTTTGGATTTATTTTGCATCCATGTTTTAATGTCCGTTAGGCAGGTGGCGAGGGTGGAGCGAGTGGCAGCAGTGATGGTTTTGGAGGGGAGGTAAAAAATTTTAAAAGCTTTTTTTTCCTACGTCTATCTTAATATTCCGCTCCTCATTTGTTGAGCACTTACCAACGCCATTGATGGTTTCTGGAAAAAAATAAAAACGCTCTCTCTCTCTCTCTCTCTCTCTCTCTCTCTCTCTCTCTCTCTCTCTCTCTCTATATATATATATATATAAACACACACACACATGTTCTATCAGCAGATCTGTGTCTCAGACACAAATTTCAAAACAAACATCTCCTATGATACAACGCAACCCAACAGAGTAAAGTACAATAATTTCTCAGCAAATAAGAAACAGAAACAGATAGATCAAATGCAAAGGCAACACAGCAACAAAACAGCCTATAATATACATTAACATGGTAAATGCTAATGGTCCATTTGCTGTCATGCTACCATGTTTGGATGGTGATCATAGGAAGAGGACAGCTGGATCTTCATAGTGAACAAGTGATAAACCATGCCCTTTAAACTCAGAAGTTTTTAAATCAGGAATACTTGTACAACATAATTTACTGCTATAGAGAACAATTTAGAAATGCACATAGCAAAATTATAGCAAAAACAATTTGGTAATTGATAGTTTGGAGACCTCCCAAAGCTCCTGTCAAGCCGAGCCGGGCGGTGCCCTGTGGTTCACACCCTGGACTGGGAGTAGTAGTTGTAGCAGTCATAGTAATTAATGTCAGTCACAGTAATGTCAGTAATACTAGCACAAGTAACCGCAGCAGAACAGCAATAGTAGGAATAGTAGTAGTAGTAGTAGTAGTGAGAGTGCATAGTAGTAGTGGTAGTAGCAGCAGCGGTAATACCAAAAACAGCAGCAGTGGTAGTAGTTGTAGTAATTGGTCCATTTGGATCAGAGAACAAAAGGGCATGCTCAGCCCAGTGTGATAATCAAATCTTGCTAGCAGTAAGTCTGACAGCTAGTCAGTCAGCCTGCTGATAAGGGGCTTTGTGTGCCTGAAGGTGATGGATCTGATCACATGCTATGGCCTGTTTTGATGGGCTGTTTTCAAAGCTTAGACATAAAGGCTTGGACTACATTTAACAAACCACTCAGTTTAAGGCATTCGATTTCTTTGATTCGGGCCTGTCAAGTTTTATCACCAGAAGTGAAATACGTTGTGATTTTGGTATTAGGAAACGGCCCCGGTTGTCTGCTGCTATAGTATTATATAGGCTCATTGCCAACTGCACCTGGATCTGGTGGGAATCCCAAAGAGCTTTGTCCTCTATCCAGTTCAATGTAAAGTATCTGGTTATTAGCATAAATCAGCCTAAATATGCACCATGGAGCACTGGTACTCCATTTAAGCCTAATGATATAAGGTGAAGACGTTTTTAATCCCTGACTGCAATTCATTAAGTCTTAAGGCTTCCCGGCAGTAGCAGCTATGCGTGTTTATCCCAGCTGCTGTAAAGAAGGTAGACGAAATACCATTTACATTTACATTAACATTTATGTTTCAAGCATTTACTTGATATATTAAGAATTTACTTGTTCTACATGCTCAGTAATCATGACACCTTCTATGCCCTGCTTAAGGACACTTGGGCAGTTGTTGACACTCATTGTTGTTAACAGACAAATTGTTAATGTTGTCATTTTTAGGGCCTTAAGGCTCCAGGTTGCCTCTTTAAGTCTGCTGAGCATTTCCCCTCTTTTAGTTAAAACATGTTTAATGTTACATGTTAAAAGTACATGAATTGTGGGGAGCATCCGGGTAGCGCAGCGGTCTATTCCGTTGCCTACCAACATGGGGATCGCTGGTTTGAATTCCAGTGTTACCTCTGGCTTGGTCGGACATCCCTACAGACACAATTGGCCATGGCTGCAGGTGGGAAGCTGGATGTGGGTGTGTGTCCTGGTCACTGCACTAGCGCCTCCTCTGGTCAGTCGGGGCACCTGTTCACGGGGGAGGGGGAACTGGGGGGAATAGTGTGATCCTCCCATGTGCTACGTCCCCCTGGCGAAACTCCTCGCTGTCAAGTGAAAAGAAGTGGCTGGCGACTCCACATGTGTTGGAGGAGGCATGTGGTAGTCTGCAGCCCTCCCCGGATTGGCAGAGGGGGTGGAGTAGAGACCAGGACAGCTCGGAAGAGTGGGGTAATTGGCCAAGTGTGTTTGGGGGGAAAGGGGGGGGAATCCCCCCCCCTCAAAAAAAGTGTATGAACTGTCACACACATAGGTTGGGGTAACTGGTTAGATGATGTGTAACAGTTATCACTTTGTCATCTAAGGACCTACATTACCTGCTATACTGCATGAAGTGTCTCCTTTTGTTTAAATCTTGTGCTAGCAATCATTTAGTCAGATTTTTTTTTTAATTTTTGCAAATGATAGATGTCTCCTTTTGGACTCAGGCAACACTTCAATTCTGCCCGTGACCTTGGCCAAATTCTTGTGGGATTTGTGCATTTTAGCTCCCATGTACACACACACCCTTTAAAAAAACCCTCCCGGCGTCATGCTGCCAGCGCAGGCAGCAGAAACAGTTCAGGAGTGCATCCTGAAGAACAGTCACCAGGGCACGAGTGTCACTGATGGATGATTTCACTGCCCCCAATCTCAAGCTTCTTTTTTTTTTCAGTTTCCCGGTGGAATTGCACGACTGCCAACTCTGCCCATTGATGATGCAGCACTACAGGCTGGGCTGCAACGCCTGCTTTTCTTGGCAGATTCTCTCTGTGCATGTTCACGTGTCTGTTCTCTACCACGGCTGGTGTGAGGTGACGGGGGGGGGGGTGGACGTTTGTGGGGGATGGGGGAATATCCTCTATCCCCCCTCCTTTCATGCTGAAGACTGATCACACAGTCATGCCAGATGCTAAATGCTGATTTCTCGCACAGGGAGCAGGTCTTTGTTCCTTCAGCCCTATTTCATTGAACTTAGGTAAACTTAGGCTGACCCACCTTAACCTGACTTCACCTCAACCTCTACCTAACCCTAACCTTTACTCAACACTTACCTTAAGCGAACCTTAGCTGATAACTAACCTATTCCATAGCTAACCCACAGGGCTGAGGGAACATAGGGCTGACCCCCTCGCTCGCCCTCGCACACTAAGTGGACCCTCCAGTAAGATTGATTGGACTGGGAGACCCATGACGCCGTGTGCCTCTACAATATTACTCCTCCATAGGGGGAGTCTGTGGCTTGAGAGCGGAGCCGTGGCAATAATGGAGTTTCATGCAGGATTTCATCGGCAGGATTAAATGTTCTGTTATTTGCCATCTTGGCAGCATAACCTTAGGCTCAATGACAGGTCATTGTAGCCATCCTGGTCCTTGTCTCCTGACATTGAGTCTAATGGTGAGTGATTGGCTAGACAAAGGCGCAGTGGATCAGCGTGCGCAACGCTGCTTTGCGGCATGATTTATTGATGTCCCTGGAACTATCAATGAAGGACTTACACAAATGTCACAGGCCTCTTATGCATTCACAAGAGCCCTAATTCAGCATGTTTACTGCATAAATTGCCCATCCTAATCATGTATCTTGGGACTCAAGCAGGTTCCATCAGTCACATAAATCAGGGCATAATTATACAGTAATTTTACACAGCTCCCATTTTTCCTCATGCTACCAGAATGTGTTAGTGTGAGAGGATTAGCTCAGTGACGCAGATAGTCGAGGCATGGCAACAGGTTGGCAAGAGTGATAACAATGTAAACCCCACCACACTGTCCTGTTCAAAACGTGAGCAACGGGTGTCTGGGTAGCATAGCGGTCTATTCCGTTGCCTACCAACGTGGGGATCGCTGGGTCGAATCCCCATGTTACCTCTGACTTGGTCAGGCGTCCCTACAGACACAATTGGCCATGTCTGCAGGTAGGAAGCCAGATGTGGGTATGTTTCCTGGTCGCTGCACTAGTGCCTCCTCTGGTCAGTCGGGGCACCTGTCCGGAGGGGAGGGCGAACTGGGGGGAATAGTGTGATCCTCCCACACACTACGTCCCCCTGGTGAAACTCCTCACTGTCAGGTGAAAAGAAGCGGCTGGCGACACCACATATATCGGAGGAGACGTGTGGTAGTCTGGAGCCCTCCCCGGATCGACAGTGGTGGTGGAGCGGCAACCAGGACAGCTCGGAAGAGTGGGATAATTGGCTGGATACAATGGGGGAGAAAAGGGGGGGGGAAATCCGGAAAAAAAAAAAGAATGACAAAAAGACAAGGATGGCGGAACTTCAGCTCGATGTCAAATATCAAGGTGCCTCCTTTGCAATCCCGTCATATCATCTCAGTCCTAGTCATGTCTTTGGTTAGTTAGTTAAGACTATGGAAATATCCACGCCATCCTCACCAGACCAAATCCAACTATCTCTGCACGATGATGAAATAGGGAAGTGTTTGTTTAGCAGAGGTACTGTAGCGTGAGTAACTCATACGTTTCACCTGACACTACTTTGCCTCAGCATGTCCCTAATGGTTCCTGTCCCTGGGCCCATCACTGACTGAGCACCCACACTCCTACCGTCCTGGCTCCACCCCTTTTCATTTCCCCCCCTCTCTTCTTCTATTCCTTCCTTTCTCCCATTCTCCCAGCACCCCAGCCCCACTCAATAATGGATGTTCATAAAACCCCATTCATTTCTTTTTCTGCCCCTTCTATCATTTCTCTTGTTAATTCAGTCCCTGTGTCTGCTCCTCCTCTGAATGTCTGTGTGGAGGCAGGGCCCAGATCCTCGGTCTGTGTTTACCCTCCTTACACACTCGCTCAATCAGCCAGACACACTACACACTGTGACAAATTACAGCCCTTTGTCCCGTTGTGCAACGCAGTGCACATGGAAATACACACAGACAAACACAAAAGTGCTGTGTGAACACACAGATGCACATACACACACATAAAAGGCACCAGGACATATATATGCACATACACACATGCTGACAAAGTGCTTCTCTGTTTCTTCTCTTTTCACTGTGATATTACAATTCTAGCCTTTGATGATAATAAGCATTTCAAGTCTAGATCAAGAGCTTGAGATGTAACTCCAGATCAGCATAACACTGAACATCCCCGTGTTTTTTGTTTAAATGCCTCAGCCCAAGAACTCGGCATAAGGTCTGGCACATAATGGCCAAGGTTAACCTTAATGGGTATTTGGTGCTAGTGAATAAGCTGGCGACAAGATCTCTCGGCACAAGCGAACTTAAAAAGCACTTTGCCTTTAACGTATCGGAGGAGATACTCAATAAAACATGATCTGAGTAATCTGCAGAGCCCCGGATGAATATTTATATATGCATGTTTATCACAGATCAGGTTGAAATTACACACGCTTTTATGCGAGGGCTCAGATTACTCTGACAAATTGGTGGAATGTATGAGCATGTGTTCTTTTCTGTTTTTGTGTGTGTGTCTGCGTGTGAATGTGACTGTGTGTTTGTGCACAGGCATGAATGTGTATGTGTGGGCATAATGTACTTGTGTATGAGAATGTGTGTGTATGCATGCAAGCTTGTGTGGTGAATGTTTGTGTGTGTGTGTGTGTGTGTGTGTGTGTGTGTGTGTGCATGCAAGCTAGAGCACGGAGCTTGCCCATCATTGATGTTAAGTTTGTGGGCCTATGTGAAAGCAGTCGAGGGTTCATGTTTTATTCAGCAGCAGCAAAGTGTTGAGTTTCCAGGTTGTGACAGCGGGGGCTGGATACTGATTGAGGGTGTGATTGAAGCCAGACCGCAGCACGGTAAACACCCTCTCTATTGACACCCATGCTCAAAAGCTCAAAGCTACTGTAAGCATTTATAGACAGTTCGCCAAACAGTAACCTGCCCAGTGTATAATGGTGCAATGTAACTATCGGTGCTAACACTCTGGGCTCCATATCACAAGGAAACATGCAGAAAACATCCACTCATCCATTCATTATCCAAACTGCATATCCTGCTCTCAGGGTCACGGGGATCCTGGAGCCTATCCCAGCAGTCATTGGGCAGCAGGCGGGGAGACACCCTGGACAGACCGCCAGGCCATCACATGGCTAGTATATAATATAATATAAGTTATAAATAAGTTATAAGTTATAGTTATAAATTATTCAGCCATAACAAAACTCTGTCTAGTTGTGACACACCTTGGTCAAGCAAAATTGGCAAGGATGATTGCAGTCATGAGAAAAGCAAGTCGCATTCTGGAACATAAATCATTGCACACTCTGTATTGTTCATTTATTTTACCATATCCGAACTATTGTGTGGAGGTATGGGGTAACACCTACAAACCAACCTACAAGCATTATGTATACTGCGAAAAAGAGCCATAAGGATAGTTAATAATGGAGGATATCATGAACACCGCAGTGGTTAGCGCGGTCGCCTCACAGCAAGAAGGTCCTGGGTTTGAGCCCCGGGGTAGTCCAACCATGGTGGGTCATCTCGGGTCGTCCTCTGTGTGGAGTTTGCATGTTCTCCCCGTGTCTGCGTGGGTTTCTTCCGGAGGCTCTGGTTTCCTCCCACATTCCAAAGACATGTAAGTCAGGTGAATTGGCAGTACTAAATTGTCCCTAGGAATGAATCTGTGTGTGTGTGTGTTGGTCTTGTGATGGCCTGGTGGCCTGTCCAGGGTGTCTCCCCACCTGCTGCCCAATGACTGCTGGAATAGGCTCCAGCATCCCCATGACCCTGAGAGCAGGATAAGCGGTTAAGACAATAGATGGATATCATGAACACACCAATAAGCTATTTTTAAAGTCAAGTTGAGGGATGCAGAAAACATGATAGTCTTTATTCCCCCCCCCCTTACTTCCTGTAATTAGCATTTAATACAATAACAACAGGGCCAGTGTTAATGTTATTCAGGCCTGCAGTGGAAAAAAATGTCTTTCTGAACAAGACATTAGTGTCACTTAGCCTTAAATGTTTTTCTTAGAACAAGTGAAAGTGTTTTGCTCATATGGGTAACAGGATCCCACGTGCCTCCAAGACAGTTTCAATTATGTTGAGAATTTTGGCGACGTGTCAATATTCTGAACAATAGGAGGAAAAAGCAGATCACTTCACAAGTATGAATAAGGCGATACTTGACTCAAAACAGCTATGGATACGAATTAGCTTTGCACCTGTCAACAAATCATTATTTCCCCCCCATTTTTTCCCCCAATTGTGCCCGTCCAATTACCCCACTCTTCCAAGCCGTCCCAGTCGCTGCTCTACCCCCTCCGCAGATCCGGGGAGGGCTGCAGACTACCACATTCACCTGACGGTGAAGAGTTTCACCAGGGGGATGTGGCGCATGGGAGGATCACGTTATTCCCCCCAGTCCTCCCCCCCCGAACAGGCACCCTGACTGACCAGAGGAGGCGCTAGTGCAGCGACCAGGACACATACACACATGGACTTCCCGCTCGCAGACACAGCCACTAGTGTCTGAAGGGACGCCTGACCAAGCCGGAGGTAACACAGGATTCGAACTGGCGATCCCTGTGTTGGTAGGCAACGGAATAGACTGCTATGCTACCCGGACGCCCCTTCGTCATTATTTCTAAGACTCAACTTTACAGCTTTTGCCACAGCGAAAATCTTTCTGACGCGCTGCAGAAACTGTTTATATAGTATACACGTCCTGTAGTCTCGTAGTCCCTTTAAAAAACATAAATTTGCTCATCAAAGAGGAGGTGCAATAACGAGTACCGATGCTGCAGCCTATCTCGACACTAAGCAGAAGGTTGAGACTGATATCTTTTGCAGCGTGTGCACGAGCAGGGATAGGGTGGCCGGGAGAGTGCATAGTAGTCTCCTTGCCTTAGCATCATCTCAGGATATCGTCTCATAAATCAAGGCCTGCGCGGTGTGTTATCTGCTCAGCGACGGGCCGGGAGTGGGCTCAGTGGATTAGGGATGTGACAGGCTTGGTTAATGGAAGACAGGGGCTGGACCCTCTACAGAGGGAGACGGCATGATTGAGTATGGAGGAAAATGATTAAACACTCGGAGGCTGAGTTGAAATAGTCTGTGCTCCAGCACTCTTGTATGTCGTTTTTGGGATCCCACAACGGGTCAGGAAGGAGAACTTAATCCTCACCATACTGTCTGTGATGCCAAACTGGTTGTTTTTTGTTCTCTGCAGTACATAATTGAAGATACTGGTTGTTGATTGTGGTCTGGTCTGGTCGGAAAGTGTGGAAGTTAGTCTTTGTTTCTTTGTTTTCTTGTTATCGTTTCAGTAATCCCAGGCTGTGTTGTCATGGGAAATTACATTTGGAAACTCCATTTCTTTACTCCAGGAGTGAACACCGTGGTGAAACACATGCTACAACTTCCTGGTCACATGAACAGCTTTTCTTTCTTTCTTTTTTATTTTTCCCCTTTTTCTCCCCAGTTGTATCCGGGCACATACCCATATCCACATTGACCAGGACACAAACCCACATCCAGCTTCCCACCCACAGACACAGCCAATTGAATCTGTAGGGACGTCCAACCAAGCCGGAGGTAACATGCGGATTCAAACCGGCAATCCCTGTGTTGGTAGGCAACGGAATAGACCGCTATGCTACCCAGACGCCCCTATGAGCAGCTTTTCTTGGCAGTCAATCAATACTGTCATTTATGGTCCTTCGATTGTATTGCATCAGGATGACATTTGGATATTGTCATATCGCGATAAACACTTTTGTCTTCTAAATTGATGATAATGAGAATCCATTACCTAACAATGTGTTGCAAAATAAGGTCTGAAATATTCGAGGAAATCCATCCATCCATCCATCCATTATCCGCACCGCTTATCCTGCTCTCAGGGTCGCGGGGGTGCTGGAGCCTCTCCCAGCAGTCATTGGGCGGCAGGCGGGGAGACACGCTGGACAGGCCGCCGGGCCATCACACAGGGCCCACACACACACACACACACACACACACACAGCTCCATTCATTCACTTATGTATTCTCTATCTAATAATCATATCATCTTCTTAATTCTGCCAAGCCATATGAGCTTTTTAAGGAACAAAAAAAAAAACAACTTCCTACTTAATACACTCTTCATTTAGTACAAGTCTTCAGTATGGCTATTTGATGCCAGTTTTGCATCGGTACTGCTCTTCAGTGGTCCAGGTCCAGATGGGATTCCCCCAAAACACATGCCCACACACACATTACACACACACACCCTAGCCTCCAGGAATGGGAGCTCCGCTAATGTGCTCACGTTAGCGTCGTCTAAACGGTACCAATACGACAAGCAGGGAGAGAGCAAAGAAGGGATTAATTACCGCTTGCCTGCACCGCCCTCTTTGACTTTCTCCCTGTCTGGGATAACATAATAGAGCCAATATTCCCCAGTGGCAGCTGCTAATGGCTTGTCACCACAAAGCCTCCTTGTGGGATCGAGATAGACAAAGTGAATCTGTCTGATTCCCCCTCAAATGGCCTCAGCACGTCAAGTATTTTAAGGTGCTGAGGCTGGCGGAAACTCATCCGTGTCATTTTCCCTGCAAAAATACATCAACAACAACAACGCATCTGAATCAGTTACCCAGTGCAGTAATACAATCTGCTTTTTCTTAAAACAAGTGAAAGAAAATCTGTCAATGGGATTCACAAGTTTTATGTAAAAGCTCTTTTGATCTGTTTCTAACCAAGGGACTAATACAGTACACGTTTTTGCAACTGCAGGAGTGATTTGCCTCATCACAAGTGTAAACTACTAATAAGACACGTTAGTCCCTAGCTAACGGGTCTGACCCTTTAGCCGAGCGGTTAGTGATGTTGCCTTGTGGTGCAGTACACCCCGTATCGAATCCCGCACCGGGCAAGAAAATAACCGGTTACATTGGTGGCAGCGGTGGGATCCGGAAGTGTGCAGATCCTCAGAAGTCTCTTCGGAGCGCGGGAACAACAAGCGCGAGGACGCGCTTCCGGGGAGGGTGACGACTGTAAACTACTAATAAGACACATTAGTCCCTAGCTAACGGGTCTGACCCTTTAGCCGAGGGGTTAGTGATGTCGCCTTGTGGTGCAGTACACCCCGTATCGAATCCCGCACCGGGCAAGAAAATAACCGGTTACACAAGCAATTTCCAAACACGTAAAAATTGCATTGGAGAGTAAAGCGAATCCATCTCAGAGTTGTGGCAGATTATTTCCCCCACCTGTCTCAGCCAAAAAAACAAAAAAAAAACATTTCAGTAGCAAAAGCTGGGCTAAATAACTTGGTAAAACGGATAATTCCTGCTGCGCTATCAGCACCGTCTCCCCTGAGTCAGCCGCGAATCAATTGATGAGTATTTTACATCCTCCGAGGCGGTGGGAGCTGACTCCAGTATTTCTGCATAGTTGTGCTGGAGAGTCGGTCTCATTCTGAGCATGCACAGCGTCTGCAGACGGAGACGAGATGCCGTCCCGATAATCCCGGCTGCTGCCACCTCGCATTCAGACGCACACGACCTACAACATATCTAACACGTAGCGAGGTTAATAAAGCCATCTGGTTAAATTAGGTGGGTGACAAACACGACACTGCAGTCAATTAAAGCCTGATGGGCACAGTGAATGTGAGACGAGGCTAGGGGGCTCCTCCCAGACACCTGAGCTGTCTGTCAGCTTTAGTTGCAGTTTCACACTCTTTGTGTGTACTTACACACAAACTAAGACTTGGGAGAAAAGTTTTATAGGCTTACAGAAACGATGACACAGACAGACACACACAAACACAGGTAGTTACACACATGCTGTACAACAGAATGATCGCTTATAATGCTAGAATGGAAAAACATAATGTTGAAAATAAACAGTAGCTGATGATGGAGAGCAGAGTTGGAAGTCTTAGTCATTTGTGTCAATAACAGCTTGCTGCCACTGGTGTTTTAGACCATATCTGTATTGATATCCGACTAGATAGTTTCATATTCCCCGCACAGTATTCTTTTTTCTTTTTCTTTTTTTGGACATACATGATTTATACATGAATTTTCCTCATCCTGTATATGTGACTTTGATTCAGTGCTCTTATAGTTAGGCCTGCATGGTGTCTCACACATTTTTTTGCAGTTACAAGAACTTACAGGGAAAAAATTTCACTGCCATTGTATTAGTATCATGTATGTGACAAATTAACTCTGATTTGATTTGTTTTGAACTTATCTCATATTTGTGGTTGATCAAATTTTATTTTGCTGATGGACTATTGGTTTTAAATGAGTATACCTGTGTTGGGGGGGGGGGTCCATGTCCAGAGACCCATTGTCTCATAATCCATCTGTGTAAATAATTAATGATAATAAACAATAATTACAATAAATGTACAGATTTTCAGTCTTCTTGTTTTCTGATCGTCTCTCTCCCCTCTGTCCTTCAGGTGTTTTAGCCTTCCTAGCACTGCCAGTAGGACTGGTGTCATCAGCACAGCAGCTGTACTTTAGCCGGACTTCCCAGGACCTTGTCTCAATGCCAACCGCCCAGAGCAGCCACCCCTCCGTCCCCACCTCTTCCTACCTGGACTGGCACCAGGAAGGCTCCAACAGCGGGGAGTGGTCCTCCAAAGGAGGTGCTCAGCCTGCAGAAAACCACCTCCCCACTGTGATACTCCCCTCCCCGGGATTGTTTCATGTCACACACACACCCCACACCACTGGTTTGGCTTTTAAACACCCTCTCATACATGATACAAGTGCTGTTAGTCCAAACACTGTGAGCTCTGCTGGAATTAAACCAGATCAAGGGACTCCTAGCCCTGTGATTCGACCCCTGGAGCTGAGCTCTGGTGTTGCCGATCAGGGTCGCACATCCAAATTGGTCAAGGTAATTCAAGCCCATAACCCAGATACTGTCAGCACTAAGCAGGCCAGTGATGGCCCGAGATTTCCCAGCCCTGCTGTCCCACATAGTGAGACAAAAACTGCTGCAAGAGGAACTCCTGTGTCCAGCTCTGCCTCTGAAAGAGGAGATACACAGGAACAAGAACGAGCTGACTCCCTGGACCTCCCACAACACGTTGAGCCCTGGAGGCTGAGCATAGAGCAACCCACCAGCCCAGGCCAGCAGTATGTAACTGAGCTGCGGCCTTCCTCCTTTACTTCCTCCTCTTCCTCAGTGGACATTGAACCTGCATCAGGCCTGGCACTTAGGGAGTTTGCCCAAGGCAACTCCAGGCTGGCCAAGCCCCACACCATCACCCTGAGGGAGGTGCATGGTGACATCAACGAACCTCCCACCATGCCGTTAGTGGCAGAGCTGGAAGGCTCTGTCCCTCCTATAGCCACCCCACCCGAAAACACCACTTTACCTGCCCCAACCCTTCCATCCACCCCTGCCCTTGCCCACAAGCCCACCGATAAGACGGTACCCGATCCAACTGCCATGCCAACCAACCACACTGTAACCAACATCTCCACTGATGGGGAAGGTCACGGTAGGGATATCCCTGCCCCGTCACCTCCACCCGAGGGTAATGGCACAGATGGTGCCTTGAGGAACGTTACTGTAGATGAGGGGATCATCTTTAATGGCAGCTCTCCCGAGCTGCCTCCGTCACAGGGGAACAGTTCACCCCCCTTGGAGCCCCCATCCACAGCCAACGGGAACTTCCTGAACAGGTTGGTTCCCACCACCCCCAGAGACCCCAGGGTCCTTGGTAACAGCTCCGGTCCCACCCTGAACTCCCCGCTGTCCCGCACCACCATCTGTTTCAGCAGGATGGACATTGTATGGATCGTGCTGGCCATCAGTGTGCCCGTGTCCTCATGCTGTAAGTAATTAGCCAGAGCATTGTTATGAAGATAAAACGAGAAAGAATGAGTGCAGAAATTTCAAAAATAGCTAACTATGCCATCTCTCACCCTGACCCACTGATATGGCACCCCTGACATGACAAACACTGTGCTTTCAGGGGCTGTTGGAAGTCAGGTCTATTTCAGTATACTAACCTCTCATCTTCCCTAGCTGTGCTGCTGACCGTGTGCTGTATGAGGAGAAAGAAGAAGTCGTCAAGCCAAGAGAACAACCTGAGCTACTGGAACAATGCCATCACCATGGACTACTTCAGCAGGCATGCTGTGGAGCTGCCCAGAGAGATACACACTCTGGAGAGTGAGGTACTGACAGTTATTGGGGCTGTGACTCTGTTTCATTACTACAGGGCAATTGACAGATGTTTCCATTAGATATATACGTATATAAAAGTGATTTTTTTTTCTTTGCTGAGAAAGTCAATGAGCAGTACACTGAGTTCCTACTTCTTTGTGTTGGGTTCTCTGCAGCCGACCCTGCATGCTGAAATCCATATGAGCGGGATGAAACATAAGGGGGGGAAAAAAACAAAACCTCTGCCTATCCTCAGAATTACAGTTGTATTATAACTATGCAGTTTTGAGCAGTTTGCTAATATATTTAAAAGCGTATCTTGAGCAAAATATCAGCATTAAATCTTAAAATGTAAAGGCTGAGAAGGGAAGCAGTGCAGTTTGCTTTCCTTTAATTACAAAGTGAGTGTGTGCACGCGCGCGCATGCCATCTGTTATTAAATTGTATAACACTGCCCCCTGCTGGACCATATGTTGGTACAACCGTTTGACAGACCAACACTGCTGCGCTTCCTAATCTCATGACGTCATTTGGTATATCGTTGACTTGTTTATTTTGCTTTTTAGTTTTCTCCAGGGAGATGGTTTTACTGACCCATGCCATTTCTCATTTCTTTTATTCCCACCATCACTCTATTTCCATTCCTCTGTCATCTCTGGGTGCGACAGCAGGCTGAAGCTGAGGTCGGATCATGTTTAGGATGCTCCTGGTGACACCCAGGTTTTGTTTACCTGCTTTACTTGTCTCTGTAGAGCCGCAGTACCACCCCCACCCCTATAGCGCCCCCAGTGATAGGCAAAAGACATAGCTTTAGAATAAACCCAAATTGTCCCAAGAATGCAAAGAGAATGTTTCAGATTAGGATTTGATTGGATATTGCTGGTGTAATGTAAGTCCTTCTCTCTGACCTCTCCCGCAGAACAAATCATTTGTTTTTTGGTATTTTTGTGTTTGTTTTTGTCTCACATTCACACCTCCCCCTTGTCCTCTCTTACTGCTGACTCACCACCACATTCCTTCCATTGCTCCCTCTCTCTCTCTCTTTCTCTCTCTCTCTCTCCATCCCCTCAGCTGCATTGTTTCCTGCCTTTGTCTCTCCTCTCATGGAGCCTTTGCGCCTCCCTGCAACCCTTTGTCCATCTAGTTAGCTCTGTCAGACCTCTTTGTTCACTGTTTTTCGAAAATGGCTGAGACGCAAACAAACGAGCATTGCCTCTTTGCCAAACACCGTTACCGCTGTCTGTCTGTAGAGGGGCTAAGCTCTTAGATTCAACCAACTAATGTGTGTGCTGAACTACTGAGCCTTGACTTGTCTACCATAAAGCTGGAATCTTGAATCATTGCTGTTAATCCTGATTGTCAGACGTCTGTGTTTGTGCATGTGTGTGTGTGTTTGTGTGTGCGTGCGCGCCCTTGCAGGAGCATGACACCTGTCTACCCCCTAATGGAGACTACAGCAGCAGCAGTGTGGTCCTGGTCAACCCTTTCTGCCAAGAAACCCTCTTCATCAACAGAGACAAGGCCTCTGACATCTAGGGAGAGAGGAAGACCCTGGTGACATCACCAGTACCAGACTGTCAAAATAAAAGTTGCTCTGAAATAGCTGTCTCCCTCAATAGCTTTCTATCTCACCCCCCTCCCCACCCCCCGGCTGTCGTCGTCTATTTTATATATGTGATAAAATATCCAGAGACTCAACTTTATATTGTGTATGAGAAACACGAAGACCAGAATGAAAGAAAGAGTGATGTAAACAGACACTATTTACAATGAGGATGCACCTGCATATTTTTCTGATGTACATTTTCTATAAAAGCTTAATTGTGATAAAGGTTTTTATGTCTTTATAAAGATACAGAGTATATGTGGGTTTTGTTTCGTTGCAGTGGCTTGATGACGAGTGCACTGTGGATGTCGCCTCTCGAACCCTGGCTTTTCTGAGAGAAATGTGCTGTACAAACATTTCAGTTTCTCTTGTCTCGTTTGTTAGTTTTCTTGAGTCAAACCCAAAATCCTTAGCCTGTTGAACTTGAATTCTGCACCTGTACCTAACTGTTGGAGGGTGGGATTATGGGTTGGAGATAAAGGAATATGGAAGGTTTTTTTTTTTTTTACAAGCAAAATGAGACCCCATTAACACCTGGTTGTTATCATGCAATCTATATCTTATTATCTGGGTAATGAACAGCCTGATCATGCCCTTTGCATTTACATCTGGTATTCATGTGTTTCCTGTATCTACTTTGTGTCTGCGTTTGCAAGCAAATCCCATATTTTGCACGCACTGGGCAACGAAAACCAGCAGGCGGGAGAGTGGAAAAGCTGTCATACAGCACTAATTAAAACAAAAAACAGAAACATCCAAGGGCATTTGGGTGGCGTGGCAGTCTATTCCGCTGCCTACCAACACGTGGATCGCCGGTTCGAATCCCAGCGTTACCTCCGGCCTGTCGTGCGGTTGGGAAGCTGGGTGTGGCTATGTGTCCTGGTCGCTGCACTAGCGCCTCCTCTGGTCGGTCGGGGGCGCCTGTTCAGGGAAGGGAGGGGGAACTGGGGAGAATAGCGTGATGATCCTCCCACGCGCTACGTCCCCCTGGTGAAACTCCTCGCTGTCAGGTGAAAAGAAGCGGCTGGTGACTCCACATGTATCGGAGGAGGCCTGTGGTAGTCTGCAGTCCTCCCCGGATCGGCAGCCGTCCCGGAGCAGTGACCGGGACGGCTTGGGAGGGTGGGGTAATGGGCCGGATGCAATTGGGGGGGGGTTAAAAAAATCCAGAACGTTCACCAAATGGTCATTTTAACAGCTCGTTGGCACGAAAAACTACAAGTCATTCGCTACAATTGTGTTCGCAAGTGCGGTGACTGTTGCATTAGCGACTTGTCTACTCTGACGGCAGTGGTGCGTGCCATGATTTGATGAGTAAATGACAGGCTGAGGGAAGACCCTCAATGCATTCAGCTGCTGGCTGTGGGGATGACTCTCCCAGCCCCTGGGTGTCACTGATGCGAGCGCTTGCTGTGTATAGTATTTGCACCTAGCATCAATACGTATTTCTCTCTCATCCGGGCCAGGGCGGCACATCAATACCAGGTGTAAATGGGGCCTGAACGGCATCAAGATTTTAGCAGAAAGGAAACGGCTGTGTTACTATGAACCTTCGTTGCTGATTTGGGGTCAGCGGTCAGCAGAGGAATAGTTTCAGGGAGTAACGCATCTTTTGTCAAAATTGAAGAGGACCCCCTCCCCCCCTTATGTGTCACCAGCTTCTCTGAAGACAGACCACGTAGATGTTTCAATTCCATATATCAAGATGTTGTGGCTCTTAATATAACAGTGCATGTGCACGAGTGGTCTGTTTCTGCACGTGTGTGTGCGTGCGTGCGTGTGTGCGTGCGTGTGCGTTCAAGTGTGTGGGGAAAATTGAAATACTGTACGTTGTATGTTAACGTGCGTTGCCTCATAACCAGATAATTGTTACTAAAGACAAAATACAATATGTTGTATTACGTTTGATTCCGCTTCACCTGCTTCTAGCGCTGTATGTTTGTGTGCGTGTGTGCGTGCTTGTTCGTCTTTCTCTTGGTCTCTGTAATGTGGAGTGGATACTGGCTGCAGCTCAGTTTGTGCTTTCGGTTCCTGAGCCCTGCAGGAAACAATCAGACCAATAACCCTTCAATCTCTCCTTGCACGAGTGCATTTTTTTTCTTTATGAATTCGAGTTTAGTTGAAGAAACTGAGTGATTTTAATTTAATTGCTGGACCTGGCAAATGTAAGACGCCATCGCCATCTTGACCACTGGAAATACCGAGATCAACAAAGTATGCTGAACATTTAGCCGACTATGAGCACATATGGAGTCAGTTTCATGAGAGAAATACATTTTAATATTTTTTTCAGTTATTCTGTGGTCTCTTTTTTTTTGTATCGTGGTTTCATTTCATTACATTGCAGTTTTATTCAGTAACCAATGCTGCCTGCCTGCCTCTGTCATATCTTTAAAAGAAATGTCTGCGTTGTAAGACGATGTTCTTCATCGGTTCGGAGGGGGACGTTGAAAAGTTGTTTTGTTCACCATATTGACGCGTACTGTGATTGATGCCCACAGGCTCAACTTAGACACTTCACCAAGAGTTCAATTAGAGGGTGGAGCAGAGTTCAGCATTATGTATTTTTTGTACCGTAGCATACACTGTACTTTTTACTGCTGAGCAATAAAATAGAAGAGAAAAAAAACAACTTTAAAAATATTTATTTTCTGATTTATCTCGCTCAACTGCTCAGCCTCCCTGGGAAAGTCTACTCTAGGGTGCTGGAACGGAGGCTCCATAAAATGCAACTTGAGCGAGTGAGTGAGTGAGTGAGCGAGTGAGCGAGCGAGTGAGTGGGGGAGGGGCTCCGACCGATTGTCGAACCTCGGATCCAGGAGGAACAATGCGGATTCCGTCCTGGCCGTGGAACAACGGGTCAAGTCTTTACCCTTGCGGAAGTGCCGAGGGAGGCATTAGAGTCTCCATGTGTTCTGTGGACTTGGAGAAGGTTTACGACCGTGTATCCCGCGGCACTCTGGGGGGGGGGGTACTGCGGGAGTATGGGGTACTGGGTCAGTTGCTACAAGCCATCCGGTCTGTGTATAACCAAAGTGAGAGCTGTGTCCGTATTCTCAGCACGAAGTCAAGCACGGTTGTCCCTTGTCTCCGATTTCGATTGTCTCTTCGCAGATGATGTGGTTTTGTTGGCTTCATCAGAACGCGACCTCCAGCACTCACTGGGACTGGTTGCAGCGGAGTGTGAAATGACTGGGATGAGAGTCAGCACCTCCGAGTCTGAGGCCATGGTTCTCTACCGGAAAATGGTGGATTGCTCCCTCCGGGTTGGGGATGAGTTGTTGCCTCAAGTGAAGGAGTTCAAGTATCTCGGGGTCTTGTTCACGAGTGGGGGTAGGATGGAGGGGGAGAGTGACGGGTGGATTGGTGCAGCATCAGCAGTAATGCGGACGTTGTACCGGACCGTTGTGGTGAAGAGGGAGCTGAGCCTGGAGGCAAAGCTCTCAGTTCACCAGTCAATCTTCGTTCCAACCCTCAGCTATGGTCGTGAGCTTTGGGTAGTGATTGAAAGGGTGAGATGGCGGATACAAGCGGCTGAAGTGAGTTTCCTCTGTAGGGTGTCTGGGCTCAGCCTTAGAGATAGGGTGAGGAGCTTGGACATCTGGAGGGAGCTCGGGAGTAGAGCCACTGCTCCTTCGTGTCGAAAGGAGCCAGTTGAGGTGGTTCGGGCATTTGATTAGGATGCCTCCTGGGCGCCTTCCTTTGGAGGTTTTCCGGGCATGTCCAACTGGGAGGAGGCCCCAGGATAGACCCCGAACTCGCTGGAGGGACTACATGTACAATCTGGCCTGGGAGCGCCGTGGGATCCCCAGGAGTCTGAGGGACGTTGCTGTGGGGAGGGACATCTTGAGTGCCCTACTTAGCTTGCTGCCACCGCGACCCGACCCCGGAGAAGCGGCTGATGAATGAGTGAATGTATGGATGGATGAATGAACGAACGAACGAATGAATGAATGAACGAATTATCTTGAAAAAAACTCAATCATCAGTGGTCATGCAGCCAGATATAGTAAAAAATAATATATATATATATATATATATATATATATATATATATATATATATATATATATATATATATATATATGTTTGTGTGTGTGTGGCTCAGTGATTAGCGCGGTCACCTCACAGCAAGAAGGTCCTGGGTTCGAGCCCCGGGGTAGTCCAACCTTGGGGGTCATCCCCGGTCGTCCTGTGTGGAGTTTGCATATTCTCCCCGTGTCTGCGTGCGTTTCCTCCGGAGGCTCTGGTTTCCTCCCACATTCCAAAGACATGTAAGTCAGGTGAATTGGCAGTACTAAATTGACCCTAGGTATGAATGTGCCCTGGGATGGCCTGGCGGCCTGTCCAGGGTGTCTCCCCGCCTGCCACCCAGTGACGGCTGGGGTAGGCTCCAGAATCCCCGAGAGCAGGATAAGCGGTTCGGAAAATGTATGGATGAATATATATATATTTTTTTTTTAATTATTTATTTATTTATTGCATGATGTAAAACAAGAAAGTTCAAATTTTGCATCTTTTACCATGACTGATGAATGTATACGAAAGTCTTCAGACTATGATGACTTGCAAAAGTCGGGTGTCCAGATGGGATTTGAACAAAGCAGTACTTACCCATGCTGCTGAACACAGCATATTCATTGTTTCAGCGGACGAGAAGTCCTCTCTTTGTCCACCTTTTCTGCATCTAATCAAGAAACTTATATAAATCTAATTTTAGCTTATATTACAGCTTTTAACTCATTATTTGGTTGTCGTTGTCGTTAGTATATCTGTTGTTGCAACATAACCTTAACCATCAAGAATCTGTGATTAAAAAAATGCCCTAATATGCATGGAAGTTCAAAATCCAATGATACAGCATTAATAAAAATCTTCCACCTGATGCATGGACAGACTTTCTGCAGAAAGGGGCTTTGAAAGTCAGTTTGGGCTCAGGTTTTTCGAATAACCCATCTTTTGTGGGAATTTGCTCTTCATACTCATGCAAGAAAGTCCTTGGACTATTTGTCGAATCAGTATTTTTCTAGATATAACATACACGCATATTAGACATATTAGGCCAATACTCGAAACAAACTTCACACGATTCTAAAACCCGGGTACTTTGAAACCAGCTGTAGCCATAATATTTCATTGCATATCCCACTTGGATAAGTTAGAATAAGGAAAGGAGATTATCACACAACAATCAATATATGAATAATTCATTCTGATACACTGATGTCGAATGATCCTATGCACAACATTAGTTTGCGATGTCCCATTGAATCATAAAATGTCTCTTTACTTATTGTAAGGCATGACACTGATGTTATGATGATGTGGATGTACACAAGTGACCGTGAAGTGTGCCAGCAGGTCCCATATGGGGCTATACAGCACCTTGAAAGTTGTGAGTTTTATCTAGGTTACAAATTAAACTTACACATATTTTTCCAGTCAGTATTTGTATTGCAAACCCATATGCTCTAATTTTCAAAGTCAAACTCAATTATTAGTCAGCAGATCTTTTAAAGAAAATCAAACACTGAAACAGGCTGCTTGCATAAGTATTCAACCCCTACATATTAGTACTTGGTAGAGCCAACCTTTTGCTGCAATAACAGCCTTTTGCACACTGTTTATGAGTGATTGTCCTCAATTCTTCCTCGCAAATTTGCTCCAGGTTGTTCAGGTTAGTCGGATGACTCTTGTGAACCACAATTTTCAAACAGAGCCACAGATTCTTGAGATCTGGACTTTGACTTTGGCTTCGTAGGATATTCGCCTTTTTGTTGTTTAACCACTCCTGTGTCGCTTTGGTCTTGTGCTTGGGATCATTGTCCTGCTGAAAGGTGAAGTTTCTGCCAAGATTCAGAGTGGACGGAAGCAGGTTTTCTTGTGGTCTCTCCCTGAATTTTGCTCCATCCATTCTCCCTTACATTCTAACAAGATGCCCAGTGCCTGCTGAGGAAAAACATCCCCACAGCCTGATGCTGCCACCATCATAATTCACTGTAAGGAAGGTGTTTGTTGAGGCATGGGTAGTGTTAGGTTTGTGCCACACAGCACCTTAAATTTTGGCCAAAAAGCTCTTTCTTGGTCTCATCTGACCACAAAAACTTGTCCCATATCTTAGGTCACTTTCATGCTTTATGGCAAACTCTGAGCAACTGTCATGGCCACCGCTGTGCTTCTGCTGTGATTTCTGTGTGACTGACTGGATTCTATACATCTAATATCTCTTGAATCCTTTATTTGTCTTTGGCATACTCATAAAAATTGAGTTAAACAGAGGTTACACCACATTTATTATCAAACTGGGCCAGAAATCCAGCTCTGGGCGTGACATTTTCTCGGGCTTAGATAATCCAAGCCTCTGACCTTGTAGGCTTTATTTTTGGTTTAGAGATCCACTGGAACTAATCTTTATATTACCATGCCACCCACAGGACGCTCCAACAATTCAGAGGAGACTATCTCCATGCATGGAGATGGTCTCCTCTGAATTGAATTACTTGATGCATGAAGGTGCATGAATTACTTGAGCAGCAAAAGGACTTCTATAAAAAAAAATTCTTGATCAACAGGAGAAAAATTTTCAAATCCTGTGTTTAAATCCTTGTTTATTCCTGCAGCAAAAGAGTTGGGGAGTTGCTGAGGGAAGTCCATGACCTCAGAGTTAGTCAGGAATTCACTCAAAAGGAATTTAAAGACTTTAAAAACTACTATAAAACACGAGATGATACCTGCAAACAGTCTGCAAACGTGTCTTGATGCATGCTCAGTAATCCAGGTAAGAAAATCAAAGAAGGTTGAATCAGTTCATCTGGATACAACGTTGATTGACAGATACGTTTCATCACTCATATAAGTGAAATCTTCAGTCTAAAACTGACTGCAGGTATCCCCAACCCTTATAAACAATACGGTTGCATAACGACCGAAACCAACAACCAGTTTCATATGCAAATATGGTGTGACCATTAACTGGAGTTTCAATGGCCATGTCTAATATTCACAGAGGATTAGGAAATGTTTGCAATCACAAATAGGAAATGTTTGCAATCACAGCATTGTAAGATGGTGACAGATGCGTAACGACGGAAACCAGCGACCAGTTACATGTGCAAATATTGGTGTAAACATTAACTAGACTTTCGATGGCCATGTGTACTTTTCACAGATGATTTGGGAACGTTTGCAGCCACAGCATTGTAAGATGGTGACAGACGCACTCTTAGCCCCCCCCCCTTTCAGGGATGGTCGTGCCCCTCTTGCGCATGAAACTGGCCGTTGGTTCCGATCGCTGTGCATCTGTCGCCATCTTGCGGTGGTCTGAGGGCGCGATGAGCAAGGTCAACCTGGGTTGTGAGGGAAGCCGTTCGTGCCGAATACCTTGACCAGGAAGGATTCCATAAAGGAGGAGGGACGCCTGCCCTCATTTTATTTTTATTTTCTGGGAGACCAACAACTCTAATATTCTGCCCCCTGATCTGTTTTCCTGATCATCCAGACGAGCGTCTCTTCTCGTTTTCAGCCTTCAGGTCCGCATAGGAGCGCTCCAGTGTAGCGGCTCTGATTTCCACGTTGTTCAAACCGTTTTCCACTTCTGGGGTTTTCACTACACGAGAGGAGACTGTGGACTGCAATGTGGCGGCTGTGCTTCGGAGCTCAGAAAGGATTTCGTCCCTCACGGTGTCGAGCATTCCCTTCAAATCGCCACGGGTACGTCGCTGAGGGTTAGCGGCTGTAGCTTCAGGGCTAGCTTTAGCCTCTGTAGCTTTCAGGCTAGCATTAGCTTCTGTAGCTTTGCTTGTGGCGGGCCGTGTGGTATGGTTATCGTTAGCCTAGGCCGCGTGTTAGCAATACGTGAGGAGCGCCGCCATAACACCGGAACACTCAAAAAAAATTTCTTTTAATTTTTACTTTGTTACTGTAACCGGTTATTTTTTTGCACGGTGCGTAATTCGAAACGAGGTGTACTGCACCACAAGGCGACATCACTAACCGCTCGACTAAAGTGTCAGACCCGTTAGCTAGGGGCTAACGTGTCTTATTAGTAGTTTACAGTCGTCACCCTCTCCCGGAAGCGCGCCCTCGCGCTTTGTTGTTCCCGCGCTCCGAAGAGACTTCTGAGGATCTGCACACTTCCGGATCCCACCGCTGCCACCAATGTAACGGGTTATTTTCTTGCCCGGTGCGGGATTCGATACGAGGTGTACTGCATCACAAGGCGACATCGCTAACCGCTCGGCTAAAGGGTCAGACCCGGTAGCTAGGGATTAACGTGTCTTATTAGTAGTTTACATTACTAACCATGTGTATTTAATTATCAGAGTATCATTGAGATTAGCAAAATTAAACGTGAAAGATATACTAACTGAACAAACGAACAAAACACAAAAAAACGTAAACGAAGAAATAAGTTAAGAAGGTGTGATTCTATGGCTGGGGTCTCTAGTAGATGACCCTGGGGTGAGCTAGAGGAAGCGTCTGGCGGTGGGGGAGAGCCTCTCCTGCCTCTGGGCTGAGGGCCCCCACCGCAGCACCCAAAAAAGTAAAAGAAAAAGTCTCTGTCCATTACACAGGAGTTACTTCCTTGAGTATTCGGCAGCAGCCATGCCAACATGTACCCTGGTTCTGCTGAATGACAGACGCGAAGCAGATGTGGACTTGGTTGGGAGACCTATTGGGAAAACTTAAGTTGCTGCTGGAAGTGGTGTTGGTTGGCCAGCAGGGGGCAGTCTTCTCTCTGCTCCTAATAAAACAAATCCTAATGCCCCAGCTCTGACGGGGACACTTGTTAGAGCTGCCGTCCTTCGGATGAGATGTTAAACCATGGTTCTGACTCATTTTGGTTATTAAATATCCCATGGCGCTTGTCGGCCAAAATTCCCAACCTGGCTCTCTATTTTGCCACTTAATCATCCCCCTGGGTAGCTGGCTCAGCGATTTCCCCCCCTCCACCTCACGCTGATGTGTTTACGTTTATGTTTATTTAGATTCTCATTAGCTGTTACGCAAAACAACAGCTACTCTTCCTGGGGTCCACATTAAAAACATCCTACAACAATTTCCATGTATACGCATGCTTTCACATGCATGCATACATAAATAAACACTATTGGATCATTAAATTCAAT
The DNA here is from genome assembly GCF_029633865.1 of Lampris incognitus. Classification (NCBI taxonomy): domain Eukaryota; kingdom Metazoa; phylum Chordata; class Actinopteri; order Lampriformes; family Lampridae; genus Lampris; species Lampris incognitus. The sequence continues at coordinate 23,341,566 of NC_079229.1, read as the reverse complement.
TCATCCCCCACCCCATCCCACCCACCTCAATTAAACCAGCATTATTAGAGAAGTGAAACACATAACCCCCCCCCACACACACACACACACACTTACAGTACCATCTATCACAGAATACTCCTACCAACTGCTTTGAGCTACATATTTCAGAATAAAAATATAAAAAGTTATGTATGTCTGTACCCAAAAATAACTCATTAAGTTGCTTTTGAAAACTTTCTTTACTTGTTGCTTGAGTAATAACGTATGGCAACCTATTCCGCTGTGAAACGGCCCTATACATAGCAGTTCTTTTCATTGCATTTGTTCTGGGTTTAGGAATTGTAACATGACCCTTGCTTACTTGTCTTGTTCCATGTTCATGTCTGTCCTGGGAAAAAGTTATTCTTGAGTACAGGCAATAGGGTTGTTTTGACACAGCTATATTCCTGAATAACATTAGAAGACTGCGTGTGGTGAACGTTTTGGTGCAAAAATGGCTGCCGTGCATCACCCAGGCGGGTGCTGAACTGGTGGCGGTTGGAGATTTGTTTCCCCCCTTCACTGTGAAGTGCTTTGGGTATCAAGATAAAGTGCTATATAAATGTAGTCCATTATTATTATTATTATTATTATTATTATTATTATTATTATTATATCATTCCTGCTATGTATATTCTCATTTAGATGGGGAAAAAGGTGTGAATGGAAAAAAATCAAATGCACATTAAAATGTTTATTTCTTAAAATGAATATAACACTATTTATTTTGGATTCTTTTTAGCTTAAAAACACTTTTAAAGTCAGCCAAAACTTACGCCTCTTCTGGAAGTGATGAGAGCTGTCTTCTGAAAACGTGCAGTCTCTCCCTGATGTTCCTCTCTCACTCCTCTCCCGTTCCCCGCTGTCTTGGTCCTCCCACCGCTCTGCAGGTGGAGTGGGATAGCTGCTCAGCCAGGCTCTCCCTCAGTGTGATCATGCTGATGGGCAGACGATGCCAAGCAGCTCTGTAGTTGGGGGGGGGGGTCATTATGTCGTTGTCTGTTCTGGTTGGTGTGTTAAATAAAAGAGCACTCCCGGGGTCGTACAGTATATGGGCACAGGAGTTGCGAATAAAAAGAGATCTCTGGACTCATTCTTCCATGCCAGCTTGCTACATTGGTGTCAGAAGTGGAATTGAGTTGAAGAATAGAGAGGGAGATCCAGAGACTGGAGCGGGACATTGAGCAGACCCACTGGTACTAGAAAACTTGGCGTGGCAAAAGACGGAGCCTGCCAGAGATTATCAGCTCATGGCTCCAGTGCATTGCGGCCCCACTGCACCCTAGAGGCCAGGAGGGCCTATACAGGGGAATGCCTGCTACCCACCCCCACCGACCACCCCCTAGCGACCGAGAGAGATGCTGCGCATAGAACATCGGCCCAAGTAGAACAGGATGATATAGCTAGAGCCGTACCTCTCGCAAGTCCAATAAGCGGCATGGCACAGCGGATGGAGCAACGAGGAAGCTGCCATCCACCTGGCTCTGGCGTCGGAGGGAAAGGCTTTGCAGATGCTCCTTGACTTAGCCCCAGGAGAGCAGTGGGACCTCCAAGCCCTGACCACGGCACTGGAGAGGTGACTTGGGCAACGACTCTTCACTGACCAGAGCAGGGAGCAACTAGCCCATCGCTGTCACTGAGAGGGAGAGAGCCTGTGTACATTCGCCACAAATGTGCAGCTACATGCCCAACATGGTTACCCACAATTCAACACAACTGCCCAAGAGGAGCTGGCCCTCCATGCTTTCCTGCAGGGGCTCACACCAGAGTGGTTGCACTAGCATGTTCGCCTCGCCATGCCCCAGTCCCTCAGTGAGGCTCTCTGCAAAGCAGAAAGGGCAGAGGTGGTACTCTCCACACGGCTTACCCAGCAGAAGGCCCACCTTCTCCGACTACACGTCAGGTTGGCTGACAATGATGAGGAAAAGGTAGAAGAGGTCTACCAAGTTCGGCTTCCAGTACATAGTCTCAGCAATGGCGTCCAACATCCAGGCGACATCCACCTCGGCTGCCTGACCACTGTTACCAATGTGATGAGCCTGGTCACATAGCCTGCGACTGCCCAGCACCGGCAACGAAACCCAGAGTCACCCGGCCAGCGGGGAAACGAGGGCAGAGTGTCCTAGTGAGGGGACTGCCACTCCAGTCTCCACCCCCCCTTCAAGGCCGATGCATGCTGGTTTGCCACCTAGGTTACACCAAAGGACTGTGTCTGGACTGTCAAGTCAATGGTTGATCCTGTCAGGCCCTGGTAGACACAGGGTCTACCATTTCCCTGGTGCAACCTGGCATCCTCCCAGGAACCACCGACCCACTCTTGGTGGCATGGTCGCCAGCCAACTCCCAGCTGATGATGGTGACAGGAGAGAAGGCTGGCATGAGAGGGAAGCAGTCACTGCAAGTACAGGCTGGAGACCAGGAGCTGGTGTACTAGTTCTGGCTCGCCAACATCCAAGACCCGTGCATTATTGGCCTGGACCTGCTGACATGGTGGGGAGCCCGTGTTATTGTGCTGGAGGCAACCATCACCCTTGGCACAAAGACTGTGGCACTCCGGTCTGGCTGGGGGAGGAGCGGGCTCAGAGACCAGCGAGCCAGTCGCTGAGCAGTCACTGCTCAGCAGGAACAGAGCCCTGGTGCAGTATTGGAGTGCCGCTGCAGGAGGAACGAGGCCAGATGACGCCAACGGTGATGGCTGTTCAGACTGCCAGGAGAGGTGGTTCCCATTGACCACGCAGGAACTGAGGCAGCAGCAGAAGGGCCCGAGGTAAAGGCCTACCACTCTCAATGGGGCAACTTCGAGCTCCATGACGGGTTGGGGTACCAAAGGTGACAAGCTCTCAGATAAGGGAGCAACCACCTGCAGCTATTGGTGCCCCATATGCTCCGTCCCCAGGTTCTCCAGATGGTCCATGGCTCAGTGGGGGTGGGGCACTATGGGCACACCAAGATCCTCCACCGCTTCAGGGGGCGGTTCTACTGGCCTGGCTGTCAACGAGACCTGGACCTGCACGTGCACTGCTGCGATTCCTGCGCCTGCCGGGCCTGGGCTTGCTCCGAAGTGGGGCAGAAGCGGGCCTATGACACACAGTGCTTTGGGCAGTCTGTTTGCCAGTGGTGGCACCCTGGAGATTTGGGGGACTGTGTTGGATGATGGGGTCGTCGAGGGTGACTGACCCCTCACGTGAGGGCTAGTATTGTTAGTATTAATGTTAGGTTTAGTATTGTTCTGATCCCGAGGTGGCTGACCTCTATTATCTATCTATCCACCTCTGTTACTCTACCCTGTTGATGTCTTTTTTTTACCCTCTTTGCTGCTATCTACACCTGAATGTGCCCTCAGGAACAAATAAAAGTTATCTTTTCTATGTAGCGACCGGGGTAGCCGGTCACTCTGACTGTCAGTGGAGCTGCGCTGGGGGAGTGCACGGACTCATGGGACGACTGTCAGTGTTCGAGTTGGGATTGTTGTTGATTGTGGGTTTGACTTGGGCTGGGTAGAGGACTGTTACTGACTGACCTTAGGACTGTGATTTAGACTGATGTCGCCAGTTGCGGCTTGGGGAGGGGGGGTCATTATGCTGTTGTCTGTTCTGGCTGGTGTGTAAATAATATAGCACTCTCGGGGTTGTGTAGTACTGATGAGATGGCACAGGTGCTCATCCAGGCTCTGGTCATCTCCCGGCTGGACTACGGCAACTCCCTCCTTGCTGGCGTCCCAGCGTCAGCCATCAGACCTCTGGAGCTTGTTCAGAACACTGCAGCTCATCTGATGTTCAACCGCCCTAAGTTCTCCCACACAACTCCCCTTCTCATGTCCCTACACTGGCTCCCAGTAGCTGCTCGCATCCAGTTTAAGACTCTGGTGCTAGCCTACAGGGCAGTGAAAGGAACAGCTCCTTCCTATCTCCAGGCCATGGTCAAGCCCTACACCCCCACCCGACCACTTCGCTCTGCTGCCTCGGGACACCTGGTTGCCCCGTCGCTTAGAGGCCCCTGCTGCCGATCGACCCGGTCATGGCTCTTTTCCGTCCTGGCCCCACAGTGGTGGAATGAACTCCCCACTGATGTCAGGACAGCGGAGTTGCTGCCCATCTTTCGGCGCAGGTTGAAAACTCACCTCTTCAAGAACTACTACGCTGTTACTTGCTCTTAGCACTTATTGTATTCACTCATTTATTAAAAAAAATACATCTTTTTCTTGCACTTTTACTTTAGAACCGATTTTGCTCTTAGATGCTTGTTTAGAGAGAAGATGCACTTATGACCTCTGATGACTAGTAGTTATCCTGATTTCCTACGTTAAATGCACTTATTGTAAGTCGCTTTGGATAAAAGCGTCGGCTAAATGACTGTAATGTAATGTAGTGTATGGGGCACGGGAGTTGCGATTAAAAGGAGATCTCTGCTTAATTAAACTGCATCAGATATCAAACAAGGGCAATCTTAAGACTCCAGAGTCACCCTAGAGCAGACTTCTTCAGATATTTGCAACTAAGACATTTTCTTAGTACACAAAAAGAATGGGAAAAAGTCATAAAATCTACCCCAATAGAAAATTATCTCATTGAATTGCAAATGGGAGATGAAGAGAGGAGACAATTTGTAAACTACAAATATTTTTGTCTATGAACCAAGATAGCTCTTTAAATATAAAGCAGAATTGGGAATCAGAATTAAACATGGATATAACACAGGATACCTGGAAGGAAATATGCACAGAAGCAAACCTAGTAACAAATTCAAACACATGGAGGGAATTTAAATGGAAAGTAATCGCTAGATATTTTCGAACGCCAGAGATAGTGTCAAAGATGTTTCCAACACACATCAGTTCATGTTGGAGAAACTGTGGAGCATAAATGGGAAACCATACTCACATTTTTGGCTATGCCTTAAGTTACATGTCTTTTGGAAAGAGGTATTTGATGCTCTTAAAGAAGTGTTCCAGCAGAATATCCCACAAGATCCTACGGTGGCACTACTGGGAGTAATATCTGATGGTTTAGAGGGGAGGTCTAAGAAATATCTCCTAGGAATACTACTGACAGCAGCCCTGAAGTGTATTACAATTAAATGGATGAAACCAGACCCCCATCCCCACTACCACCACCACCACCACATATAACTTATGGATCCAAAAGTTGTGGAATGTCTACCATATGGAGCAAATAACATATTTATTAAAGCTCCAAAAATGTACATTTACTAAGTGGTGGGGCCCTGTCATGGATTTACTAATACAGTGAGGTTTTTATTCTCTTCTCTCACTTTCAACTTTCTTTTGTTGTTTCTCTTGTTTATAACATATCCCTTGTTTATGTGGCTATTACTTTGGAGTGGATCTTTTTTGTTGTTTGTCTACTTAATATGTGAAAGTCAATGTGATGAATGTATAGATACAGCTGGAAAAGGAAAAGTCTTTGTATGAAAATATATTGTAATATTGTTTAAAACTAAATCAAAATTAAGTTTAAAAAAAGAGAGAGAGAGAGATCTCTGCCTCTCGACTCATTCTTCCACGCCGGCTCGCCACAATATCTTGTAAGAAAAATAAACAATAACAATGTCACTTTTACATAGTACATTTTGAGGGCCAGTCTTTTAACATACAGTATTACGCAGAACAAAATCTGTCATTTTTAATTCAGACAAATCTGACATTTTCGAGGGGGTTGAATACTTTTGCAAGGCACTTTATACCAAGATTGAAATATTGCTTGAAAACTTGAAAACAAATGAACCTTGTACAAAAAACAGGCAATATTTTCTGAAATCGTGCAGTCAAGAGTTATACAAATACAATACAGATTTATACACCAAAAAATATGATTAAAATCTTATGGCAGACATACTTTTTATTCACGTGAAATTTGAATGAATCTAAAAAAAAAATCGTATCAAAAAAATCTTGAATCCCGGGTAGGTAGCTCCGCTGTGTGTGTTTAAATGTACGACGTTGTTGATTGGTTTATTCGCCTCATCAAACCTGAGTCACTTCTTTTTTATATCCGGGATATTGGAAGAAGTACTTCCGGGGAACGGTGAAGATTTGTTAAACAGTCCGTACATCGCATGGCTGATAGCTAGCAAGAAACCCAATCTAGACAGGCTAGCGGGGTGGACATTTTCAACCGTCTCTGAACAGGTCGGGCTGTTTAGAAAAGCGGTGATCCCGCGTCAGTAAACCGACTCAAACCGCTGTCACCACTCTCCGTCTCCAGACTTGTCATTGCTAGGTTATCTAACTAGCCGAAAGCGACGTTGCTCTTTGAAAATGGCGGATGTAACAGAGAAGAGTCTGGACGATTTCTTTGCCAAGAGGGATAAAAAGAAGAAGAAAGAAAAGGGAAAACCCAAGGACTCCGCCGCCGGGCCGGTACCAGTCGTAGTAAAAAAAACCAAGAGGGAAAAGGAGAAGTATGTGAAGAACGAGAATCAGGACGCTCAGATTGAGAAGGTAATACGTTTCAGAGACCGGTCCGCCCGCACGGGCGGCTGGTGTTCTGTCGATGTGCTCATCGAGATGTGCTACTTAGCGGTTCTGCGCATGGTAAGGCGAGGTTAGGGTTAGACTGCTATCTGTTCTCGCTACGGTAGCATTTTTCGACAAGGCAGCATAAATCGTCAGAACACCGGCTTGGAATAGCTGTTCCAAGTCAGGGGCCGTTAACACCGGCTGACATTAACGTTAACATCGACCCCTGTGTCTCATATTTTATTTTATTTTTTAAACAATCGAATCCTCACAGACCGCTGAAGCCATTTAATGTCCGGACATAGATAGGGCGATGACATAAACCACATGCATCAGTGTGGTTACGGTGCCATCTTTAGAACTCAGGTTTGTCTCACACGTTAGCATTTACAGTCAGCCTTTCATAGCGTGGAGAGGTTGTCATTCTCTTGGACCCGAGAGTCCTCTGCCTTTCTAGGCCGCGCCGCCATTGCAATATGGTACTGAGGCTGACAGCGTCAACGGGTTTTTATGTTGACGTAGACTGTCGATCTGTTCCCAAGACGTCTTGTTATACAAATTAGAAACGCGAGGCTGGCTTTCCCCGCTGTCTTGAAACCATCTGGACACTTACTGTCTCCAGCTGTTTATGAATGATAATGATAATGTTCTGCTCTTAGGGTATATTGAGAGATTGTGATATGATCAAAATAAGTTTTTATAGTAATTATTGATTATTCTATCATAAGAGAGATTACTGTTCTCTGTCTATATAGGAGGATGAGGAGTGGAAGGAATTTGAGCAGAGGGAAGTGGACTACAGTGGGCTTCGGCTGCAAGCTTTACAGATCAGGTGAGGTTTGGATGAGCTCAGCTTTATCCTCTGTGTCGTACATGTGTACTCTGCTTGATTGTGACTGTCTAATACTGTGGTTGTTTGCAGTGATGAGAAGGAAGAAGAAGAGTATGAGAAAGAGGAGGTTGGTGAGGATGGAGAGATAATTCTTGTCAGTGGAGACAAAGTGTCTGGGCCCTGGAACAAATCTGGCTCTGCACCTGCCCCTGCTCCACCTGTAGGTGTGTAAATCAACTCAGAACCCAGATAACAATCTCTACCCAGTGACTTTAAACCTTTTAGTTGGCTGTATCATGATTTTTCTTTTCCTGAAAGTGATGTATCTCTGTCTACAGAGGAACCTGAGGTACCTGAGGCCAAACCAACTGGTGTATATCGCCCCCCTGGGGCCCGGCTGACTACCACTAAACGAGGCCCTGCCCAAGGTCCCCCTGAAATCTACAGTGACACACAGTTCCCCTCTCTGTTGGCCACCGCCAAGCATGTGGAAACACGCAAGTGAGTGGATCTTCAGTAATTAATTCTTGTGTCAAGCAATGTACATTCAAGAAAGATTTGTTTGTACTACAGAGTAGTTGAAGTTGTTTGTGTTTTGTAGGGACAGAGAAATGGAGAAGACCTTTGAGGTGGTGAAACACAAGAACCGCGGCCGAGAAGAAACCAGTGGTGCTTCTATGCAGCATTTGCAGCTTGACAACCAGTATGCCATCTTGGGGGATAAGTAGACCATGTCTCCCTGGCCCCTCCAGCGTGGTCCTGCCCAGCCCCTCAGCAGCAAAGCTGAACTCCAGCTGCGTGGACTGCAGTCCTGACAAATCTCTTGCTGCCACCATCTCCACACTTTTTTCTCTCTTGCTCTCTCGCTCTCTCTCTATCTCTCTCTTTGTCTCTGTCTCTCTCTCTCTCTGTCTCTCTCTCTGTCTCTCTCTCTCTCTCTCTCTCTCTGTCTCTCTCACTCACTCACTCACTCACATATACATACACACACACACACACACACACACACACACACACACACACACACACACACACACACACACAATCTTCATCTTCTCTATAGAAATACCACTACAGCACATACAATGACACTCCCATCATCTAGATAACTGATACATGACATACACAAGCACTTGGTTGGCAAAACTGAGCGACTGCATCTGAAGGGGCTGTTGCAACAGGGAGTGATTGAAAAGGATATGGCAAAACTACATGATACACCCATATGTACGACACTGCAGCAACAAAAAAAATGACAACAGAGTTGCCATTTGTGGATTTTACTCAGAGCAGCAGTTGTGTGTTGCAACTTCTCTCCGGACTTCAACTTGCTTTGATAAAGCCACAGAGGATCGACAATGACCTTAGGCAAGATGATTTAACGAACTTCTGTTAAGAAAAAAATATATATTTTTTTTGCTAGATCGATATAACCCGATCGCACATTGTATTTTGGGGGTGTGTTTGAGGTGCGGTTTGGTCACAAGAGGGGGAGACTACCTCAGCGTCATAGCTGTGGTGACTATGTGGACAGAGACTTGAGCTTCTCACTGTGGTGGTGAACGGGGCGCAAACACCAAATCCCCCCAAATCAAAATGACCGCTGGCCTCTTTAATTTAGAAACTTGAAGTTTTTTTTCTTTTATTTCCATTATGATGAGACTGCAAAGATCTATGAACGAGTGAAAGGTGGTCCTCATTTAGAAATACTATTTAAAGTGGCCTTACTGTTAGAGAGCGTCTGCTTTGTCATCCAGAGAGAAACATGCTTGTCATCTCATGGGCTGTTCCCTGCCTCTGGATCTGACCACTTTGGGGAAAAAATTCTTCTGTTTCAAGAATGTAGTGTTGTAGTTTGCTTGATAATTACAGCTACTAACTGTCCTTCATATCCACTGTTCCATTCTGCTACCCTTATTTCATCTTGGTTTCTCAAACATCAGCAAAAGTGTAGTTTTTTCCCCTTCTAATCCAAAGTTGTTCCTTTGATGACTGACTTTCTCAAATTCTGTCAAGTTAAGCTTTGTCAAAACATCTTGATAATGTCTTTGCCCTTTTGTGCGTCCACTGTGAAAATAGAAAATGTTTTTTGATGTTTCAACAAGAAGTGCACAATCTGTAGTAATTGACACAGAGAACAGATTGCTTTTTACCATTGGTACTTTTTACACCATTTTAGGCCCTTGCATTACAGTGCAATTAACCCTGCAAAAACAATCCCACAGCTTCTGTTAAATGGCAGTCATCCACAGTTTTAAAGACATGTTTTATCAAGGCAAGCATTTCCACGCCCTCTTTTGAAATTGACAACTTGTGCGTAATTTTGGTTCCATAGTTTCAGTGTCTGTCCTTCTTTGATTAGGCCTACACATTGCCATCAAACCAGCAGACCATCATCCTCTCATAAAACAATGGATCACCAGGTCAATGGGCTTGTAGAACTGTGGTTAAGATTAAATAAAACAGATTTGTTGTGTTTTGTTCCCAACCATAAAAGATGTCAGGGAGCACTGTGCCCTTCCAGATAACTTGGTACACGTAATCATTACATGTCTGATCAGAAGAGTTAATTGGAAAGAAGTAAAAAAAAAACCCAAAATAAATAAAGTGACCCTTGTGATTGATGTCTCATCTGAATTTTTGAACAGGAAAAATATTTTACATTTCATTTGACCATGATCAAGACTGGTGAATAAATGAGCCGTTGACAATGATCTTCTCACTCAATACATGAAAAGTTTTATTTCTTTTAGAGTAGATAGGTTTGTACCAAAACAATTTATCATGGGACCAGTTTTCATCCTGTAGACAGTCTGGTTTACCATTATTTTTGTATGGTTTCGTTTCAGTTGAATTCAGGCCCTCTGTTGTGTCTCTTCTCCATGTTGGTCTGGTTCCACGTCTGGTTTCACTGTGGAAGCTGCAATGAAAGTTTAGGTTCCAAAGTAGAATGTCACAACCAACAGCTGTATCTCTCATTCATACACACACATTATTGTGATAGTTTTATTAGTAGCATCAAAATTTTCCAAGACTAGGTTATTATCCAGACTTGAATATTGTTTCGTCACTGGTCCTGAACACTATCAGTAACATTTGTGGACGCAACATATTTGACCTATAATACCGCCTTGTAATAAGTTGCATAATTGGATAGAGAGGAGCAACTACATTATTTAGATATGTAGTTGTACAGTGGTATTTAACACCCATATCTGTAAAAACCAGTGCTGAAAAAAAATTGATTAAAAGACTTGTGTAAATACATAGGTATAAGGGATAGAGATTTTGGCGCATCAAGGTATAAACATTAGGAATGATGTATGCTGATCATTTCCTTACCAGAAGATACTTCATCTGGATTAGGGCCAAAACCATCGCTGTTTTCAAGGAGGATTGTGTGACCAACTAGCCACTGAGAGAGAAATACGTTTAAGAAATGTAATGACTCCACAGCAGCATCAACATTTTTCATAATAAACTTTTTTATGACATCAAAAGTTACCAAATGCCTGACTACACTAAAAAAATTGAGTAATAACTAAAAAGTGATGCTTTCACAGACAGTAGATCAAATCCATAAAAATGTGCTTTACCCTGGGACTCAAAGGTCCACTAAGCAATTTATTAGGCCAAAAAAAAAAGTAAGATATGTGTTCAAAATAAATTTATATTTATCAGATGTGTTTAAAATAATGTACACTCAAGACTGAAAATGTTTAATATTTTAAGAATATGGCCTGGCGGCCTGTCCAGGGTGTCTCCTCTCCTGCCGCCCAATGACTGCTGGAATAGGCTCCAGCATTCCTGTGACCCCGAGAGCAGGATAAGCGGTTCAGATAATGGCTGGCTGGCTGGATGGATGGATGGATTCGGCATAGCCATGCTCAGACCATGTGACCAGAAGGGTTCGCTCCCCCTCGTGGGTGAGCTTTGCGCTCATTGGCTAAAGCAGCTAACATTTACGGAAGTCCCTTGCCCGCTCAGCGCAACGGGGGCATCTGATAAGGTTAGGCCGGGGTCGGGGTCAAGGTTAACAGTACTATGTTAAAACCTAGTATATCGCTGGACCGCGACTATATTTATTAAACGGCTGTTTTTGCTTGACTATTTTTTAAAAGCGGCTGTTTTGACATCGGTTCCGTGAACAGCTGATGACGTGAGAAAGCTGTTCACGTGGCCAGTGGGAAAACTCCAACTGGGCCTTAAGACCGTTGGTTAAACTCCAGCACTCACTCACGGACAAGCGCATGTGCCAAAAGTGGTAAACTCGGAGATGGTTAAGGTGGCGTCAACCAGGTGGAATCGCCTACGAATTGGGAGACCCGTGAGCGCCTTACTAGTCAAGTATGGAGGACAGGCGATGTACCATACCGTCAGCGGGGGGGATCAGGCCCGAAAAGATGAGAAGTCGAACGGGACTTCGTGAGCAAGGAAGAAACGAGGGTGAATATTGTGGCGTTTCTCAAGATGGATTTCCGAGTGATGCTGCTTGATTTCTGTTGGACAGGTAACTAAAATGGTCATTCTTCGACGCCTCCGTGTGTTCAAATACTGTACGTGAATGAGAACGATAGGTCAGATGAGTCGGCCCAGCTGCGCCAGTAGGCGTCAGTAGAGAGCAATAACGACGTCATATCGGAATATTTGAAAAGGCATGAAAGGAATCCCCAGCAGAAAATCCAACGAGAAATCGCTTGTCAACCCAAGCATATCCAGCTGCAGCCGCAGTACGGTCTACACCAGTGGTTCTCAACCTTTTTGGGGTCCTGGACCCCCTGCGTATTTTTGATCTACCCTGAGGACCCCTCCACCTGATCTTGGGGGAGGGGGGTTGCAATTTGATAGAAACAGTAGAAACTGCATTTTAAATTGCATTATAGCATTTATTCACTCTTTGGGGCAAAAATAAGAGCTTTCAGTTGTAACTTAGATGTAGTTAACAAAACAGAATTCTTATGCAGTAACTTTCAGATATATGTAACAAAACAGAATATGTATTCAGTAACTTTAAAATATATGTAACAACAGAATTTTTATGCAGTAACTTTTAACAATGCAAACGGGAGCGAGATCTCTTATCAAAATACAATAAATTACACTTGTGAAAAAGATGTAATTAGAGAAAAAGGTCCTGTTACCCTTTATAGTTTAGGTAGATAAAGGTCTCAGTCACATTTGAGTAAAATAATCCTATTTCTATAAATGTCATAGGATCTTTTTTTTAAAGATATTTTATTTTTACGGACCCCTTGCAATTACACCACGGACCACTAGGGGTCCGCGGACCCCCGGTTGAGAAACACTGGTCTACACGACACCCCCACTTTACTACATGAGTGTTAGACGTGATGGGGGTTATAGTTGCCTTTTTCTCTTCTGCCTTTTCTTACATACTTGGACTGGTTTTCATTGAGAAATGATTGGAGGTGTGGTTAAGCAGTCGTTAAGAGGACGTCACTGTGAGGCGGGGTGCGTCCCTTGGAGTCAATTAATGGCGGCAGTTTGCATAAATACGCCTCAGGATACGCCCCTTTGAACACGCTGTTCGGGACACTACAAGTTCACACTTTTCCAGCTCAAGACCATCAAACCTCAACCGAACTAACATACCAAGACGGAGTCCGCTGCTTACGGGAGCTGAGGCTTATATTGCCGAGGCCTTGTCGGAGGGACCTGCTAACTGCTAGCCTACTACCTCGGTAAACTAGCCCACCTCCCGGCTATTTCTCTAGTCTTGGAAACCAGTCCTTCTTTCTGTTTCTTCCCAAGTTTTCATCTTTTTTTACAGACTCGGTTAGAACTGGTATTGCAGGCTTAACCCTTAACCCCTCGACCCGACTGGTCCGTAGCATAATTTGGGGCGCTCGTCTGTGATTTATTTGACGAGTAATGCATATTAATGTTCGATAAAACCGGTTAGTGATTAGATGTCAAGTTAGCGAGTTATATCCAAGCATTCTGTTTGTGAGAAGAGGCACAACTGAGTTGGATTCAGCTCGGGAAAAGCTGCATGTTGCTAGGTTTAGAAATAGGCCACGGACATACAGCTAGTACGTGCAGGATAGCTGCACGTTGCTAACGTCTCATTTAAAACAGATGATTGCGTGTGTATGTAAAACTAAGCTAGCTAGAAGGGAAGTTAGTGAATGCATGTATCGTGTGTGTTGAGGTTAAAACGGGGATATACGTAGGTCTACAAATTGATAACAGGTTGGTTTGGCTGGTTAGCTGATTGCTACTTGGCTAATGGTGGCAGGTGTTTTGCTGGCGTGTACCGCAGTGTATCGGTTTGTGGTCTGCGAGTAACGTCGTGTGCGCTCTGTTCATATCAATTTCTGGGAATATATAGTGACCTATGAGTAGGGCCCAACCAAATTCACGGCCGTGAAAATCGCGTCACGGACCGTGAAATCAGCCTCTTCCCGTGTAATTGACCATTTGCCGTGAAATGTAGTGAAATGCAGAATTTAAGTGCGCAACTAGTTTGAGAAAATACTGTGCTGACATGATTGACATTTTGGATGCGCAAATAAAAGCATTCACGTGTCTAAGACATTGATTGGTTAAATGAGCATCCGGGGTGGTCACAATGATCATTTTTGTTACTAGCATAGTTTGAGTTAGCTGTCGTCAGCATGTTAGCTTAGGCCCTAACGTCCTGAAGATGTCGAAATCTAAAACCTCAAAAAACACGACTGCAGACGACAGAGTAATTGAGTTTGGAAAACATATTTTACACGCTGATTGTGGAAAATTATTTTGTACGAGTTGTAATATCTCCTTAGATCACAGTCGACGAGCAACGATTCAGCGTCACTTGGAAAGTGAAACTCATCTCAACAAAAAGAGGGCTGCCGAAAAAGAACCACAAGGTGGAACCAACAAGAAGCAAAAACAATTTCATCGATGTTTAAGAAAACAACCCAGAGCACTGATATTGTATTTTTAAATCACGTCAGGACACAGCGCTGTCGCTCGACACAACCTCTCCGTGGCATTCTTTATTTAGACTGACACAGCATCAAAGGCAGACCCGATCAAACAACCCAGAGCCCGCAGGCATCACCAATCGATCCCAGCACAATAGAACAGCACCTAATCAAATGCAGCACTGTCGATGTGTGCATACATAACAACTGAGTCTCGACATTTGGCGACCATGGAGCTTGTTGAGACATTTGCTATTGCTAACATACCGCTGGAGAAGCTTGATCACCCGAAACTGAGGGACTACCTTCAACGTAATGGGAGACATGCGGGCGGTTTACCCAGTGCAAATAAGCTCCCACAAGACTGCCTTCCTAAGCTGTTTGACGCACAATTTGAAGAGGTAAAATCTATCATAAATTCATGTGAATCGTTTTCAATTATTTCGGATGAGTCCACCGACGAGCAGGACAATTATGTTTTGCATGTTATTTTCGATTTCATGTCGGACAAGGCCGAAGATGTTGAGACTGGAACTCTAACAGCAGTGCTGGCCGACTGTGCTTACTTGGATGCTGTAAACTATACCACTGTTTCACAAGCCGTAATTAAAACCCTCACAAAATATGGTGCAGACTTTAACAAAGTATCTGCTTTCATTAGTGACAATGCAACCTACATGACGAAGTCATACAAATCTGTACTCCAGGGTCTCATGCCAAACTCGGTGCATATCACTTGCAATGCCCACATTATTTCTCTGGTGAGTGAGTTGTGGAGAGCTGAGTTTCCTAGAGTAGATAAGTTAGTGAGCTACGTCAAAAAAGTGTTTAAGCATTGTCCCAGTCGCAAACTACACTATCGGGAAAGCATTGCAGAGAAGACAGGGGAAACGGTGGGGAAAATTGCCCTTCCACCTGAACCAGTGATTACGAGATGGAACTCGTGGTTTCGGGCTGTACAGTATCACGCAGCTCATCTGGACTTTTACGCAGATTTTGTGGAACAGCAGCTCGCACTGACACCCCGAACACAGGCATTGACCGAACTGTTAAATCTTTTACACGATCCTCACCTGAATGAGGAGGTCAAATTCATTTCCAAAAATGCCACTAAGCTAATGGACTTGATCACTTGGTTTGAATCTCGACATGTATTAATTCGCAAGGCGTACAACAGGGTCATGGATTTGCTCTTTTGGGCTGAAGCACAGGCGAATGAAATTCACTCCGAGCGTGCAGATTTAAATGCCAGTGCTCATCACTTGTTTTCTGGCATGATACAAAAGATCAGGCAGTATTACTGCTACGGAGACGAGTCAAACGAGAACATTACGCAAAGTAGATTTAAACAACCAGCGGCCGAATTCCTGAAAGCAGTGCGCATTTTTGACCCTGCACAAATACTTATTTTGACGGTGGATTTAAACTCACTCAGCACGGACATTCCTGGATTTGACAAAAACTGTAGGCTGGAATTGCCGAACTACAAACACATCGCATAAGAGGTGGACACAACTTTACCAGTGCTAGCTTTTTGGAAATCCTCTGAATCTAGGCTACCACATCTTGCTAAAGTAGCGTGGCGCTGTCTGTCAATCCCGACAAGCTCTGTGGATGCGGAGAGGGCCGTGTCAAAACATGGACAAGTATTTTCATCGCAGAGACAGAGCATGAAGCCAAGCACCGTCGCAGGATGCTCAATGCTTACATTCAAGCACTAGTACGGTTATGCTGTGTACAGTAGGCTGGGCTATTAAGGCCCTGTGTGAATAAAAAGTGTAATTTAATCATTGCCGTGAAATGTCACATTTTTCTTATAGAATCCGTGAAATCTGTGATTTTCGAGAAACTAGGTCCGTGAAATTGAGCGAAATGTACCGTGAATTTGGTAGGGCCCTACCTATGAGCTACCCCTTGTTGCAGGTTACATGTTTTGTTGGTAAGGCTATTTTGTAATAGTTAACCTTAGAGGTAATTTTGTTAGTCTTGTCTCTTGGTTAGCCTATTTTTTGAGAATTTGATAACGATAACCATGGCAACGTTCAGCGTAGAGGAGTTTTGTGGGAGTGATTTTGGGCGCAAGGAGTTGTGTAAGCTTAAAGATTTGCTTGCAGTAGCTCAATATTATGAAGTAGACATCACTCCAGAGACTAAAAAGCCAGAGATTGTGGAGACCCTGATTTCAGTGTTACACCTAAAAGATCCCTTACATGAAAGCAGAGCGAGCGTGAGAGGGGGGGAGGGGCAGCTGTTTCCACTTGAGTTAGCAAAGCTTACATTAGAGCAAGAGAAGCTTAAAGTGAACAACAGTGACATACAACGTAAGCATGAAGCTTGTTTTGATGTTTCCAGCTGTTTGAGACTCATGACAAAATTTAATAGGGATGATGTGGGTTCTTTTTTTGATGCTTTTGAGGAAATTGCCAGAGAGTTAGAATGGGCTGAGAATCGGTGGATGTTGCTTATCCAGAGTGTGCTTGAGGGCAGAGCCCAGGAAGCTTATGCGATGTTAGATGCTTCTGACAGCAGAGACTATGATACTGTGAGGAAGGTGGTTTTGGCAGCCTATGAGGTGGTGCCAGAAGCCTACTGACAGATGTTCAGGTCTCTGCAGCGAAAATCAAGTGAAACCTTTCTTGATTTGGCTAGGCAACAGGTTGTGTTTGACAGGTGGTTAGCAAGCATTAACACACACCTTTCAAGAGTTGCGGCAACTTATGCTGGTGGAGCAGTTCAAAACCAGTTTACCCTGGCATATAGAGATACATCTAAATGAGATGGGCATTACTGAGTTAAGAAAAGCTGCTATGGCAGCAGATTCTGAGTTAACTCACAGAGAAGTGCCATGGAAAGGAAAGTTTGGCAGACA
Organism: Lampris incognitus; assembly: GCF_029633865.1. Lineage (NCBI taxonomy): Eukaryota > Metazoa > Chordata > Actinopteri > Lampriformes > Lampridae > Lampris > Lampris incognitus. The sequence continues at coordinate 23,324,434 of NC_079229.1, read as the reverse complement.
GGATAGGAGGCAGGCTGCAACTGATAGGCCTGGTGAGGCTGTCATGACAAAATCTACTCCCAGCTCTGTTTCCAGGGCCAGGGAAAAGATATAAGAAGCCTTATATTTTCCAAAAGGATGTATCTGCCAGGCGGCATGGTGGTGCAGTGGTTAGTGCAGTCGTCTCACAGCAAGAAGGTTCTGGGTTCGAGCCCCAGGGTAGACCAACCTTGGGGTTCGTCCCGGGTTGTCCTGTGTGGAGTTTGTATGTTCTCCCCGTGTCTGTGTGTGTTTCCTCCGGGGGCTCAGGTTTCCTCCCACAGTCCAAAAACATGTAGGTCAGGTGAATCGGCCATACTAAATTGTCCCTAGGTATGAATGTAGGTGGGTGTGTGTATGTTGGCCCTGTGTGATAGTCTGGTGGCCTGTCCAGGGTGTCTCCCCGCCTGCAGCCCAATGACTGCTGGGATAGGCTCCAGCATCCCTGTGACCCAGAGAGGAGGATAAGCGGTTCGGAAAATGGATGGATGTCCCTTCCATTATCCAAACCACTTATCCTGCTCTCAGGGTCGCGAGGATGATGGATTTCATCTGTTATTATTGCAGAAAACCTGGCCATATGAAGTCCAGTTGTCCCAGTCTCGAAGAGGAAAATGGAGATGAGAAAATTGTGGGATTGAGTAGCGCCCAGACTCAGATCGGTCCCTGTGGAGTGGACAGTTTGAACCTGCCTTCCTGCCCAATAGTGAAGGAGTTTGAAGGTTTTGTGTCAAAAGGGGCAGTTTCTGGTGCAGCCAATGGCGAAATGGTCCCTACATCAATTTTGAGGGACACAGGTGCCACACAGTCTTTAATGGTTCAGGGTGTCATAGACCTACCACCCCCCACCTATTTAAAAGCTACTACCCCAGTGAAGGGGGTAGGAGGTGGCTTTGTTAGTGCCCCTCTGCATAAAGCATCTAACATTGTAAATGGACCAGTAGTGGTGGGTACTGTTCCTTCCTTGCCGATTGAAGGAGCTGCCTTTGTGTTGGGCAAGGATTTGGCTGGTACTCAGGTTTGTGTGACACCAGCTGTGAGTGAGACACCTTGTGAGGGCCCTGAGACCATGGCTTTGGAGAGAGAACATCCTGAGGTGTTTACGGCATGTGTGGTGACACGTGCTCTGGCTGCTGAAAAGGGAAATTCCAGCAAGCAGGATGAACTGTCTAGTGGTTTGGCTGATACCTTTTTTGCTATGCTGTGTTCCCCTGCTCCCAATTTGGTGTTCCCCTGGTGGGGAGGTGTTCTCCTGCTCCCAATTTTCTCCCAAGAGGTGATCCCCTGCTCCCAATTTTCTCAGGAAGCCCTTATATCAGAGCAAGGAAAAGATCCTTCTGTAGCGCCATTAAGACAGACGGCTGATAATGCTGAGGACATGAAGGCTGTGGCTGAAGGTTTCTTTCTCCAAGATGGAGTCTTGTTGAGGAAATGGCGGTCTTGTGATCATGCTGCGGATGAACTGTGGACCATTATGACTCAACTTGTGCTGCCTGAGTTTCAGGAAGGAAGTCCTGCATTTAGCCCATGAAGTATCCTTAGCAGGTCACTTAGGCATCTGTAAAACTCAAGAGAAAATCAGTAGACATTTCTTACTGGCTCAAAACGCATAAAGACGTGGTTTCGCGCTGTTGTAGCTGTCCTGTTTGTCAGGTTGCGGGCAAGCCCAACCAGACAATTCTAGTTGCTCCTCTCTGCCCTCTAACTGTCATGGATGAACCTCTCTCAAGAGTACTTAATTGTGCTGGCCCTTTGCCAAAAACTAAAAGGAAATTAATATCTCCTGACTATTATGGATGTTGCCACCAGATTTCCAGAGGCTGTGCCGTTGAACTCAGTTAAGACCAAGGTCATAGTGGAGGCTCTGCTCCATTTCTTTTCTTGGGTAGGTTTACCACTAGAAGTCCAACATGATATTGGGTCCAACTTCACTTCTGGTTTATTCCCGGAAGTGATGCACTAGCTGGGAGTTAAACAAATTGTCATCTGCCTATCATCTTCAGTCCCAAGGTGTGATCAAGAGGTACCGTCTATGATTAAGACCTATTGTGTTGGTTACACAAAATTGTGTTGGTTGTGTTGTATGAGCTCGGACATCCGGAGGGAGCTTGGGGTAGAGCCGCTGCTCCTTCGCATCGAAAGACGCCAGTTAGGATGGTTCGGGCATCTGATTAGGATGCCTCCTGGGTGCCTTCCTTTGGAGGTTTACCAGGCACGGCCAACTGGGAGGAGACCCCGGGGTAGACCCAGAACTCGCTGGAGGGACTACATGTCCAATTTGCCTGGGAACGCCTTGGGATCCCCCAGGAGGAGCTGGAGGGCGTTGCTGGGGAGAGGGACGTCTGGAGTGCCCTACTTAGCTTGCTGCCACCGCAACCCAACCCCGGAAAAGCGGCTGGAAATGAGAGATGAGATGTGTTGGTTACTCAAATGACTGGGATGTAGCTATGTCATTTTCATTGTTTGCTGTCAGGGACTCTGTGAATAAGGCTACAGGTTTTAGCCCCTTTGAGCTGGTTTATGGATATCAAGTGAGAGGACCACTGAAGATGGTAAAAGAACAGCTGTTGCAGTCAGCTTTGCAGAAAGGTGCTCCTGGTTGGGTTTTGCAGTATGCAGCGCCCTTCAAGGACTGGCTGCATGCAGCTTGTGACTTGGCCAGGAGTAACTTGGAAGAAGCTAAGGGAACGATGAAGGCTCGCTATGACAAAAAGGCAGTGAAGCGTGCCTTCAAATCAGGAGATCAGGTTCTGGTGTTGTTGCCCATGAGTGGAGGTAAGCTGGGGGTGAAATTCTGTGGTCCATAAAGTTCTCAAGAAGGTAGGTGATTGCAGTTATGTTGTTGAGACACCTGACCAGAGACAGAAATCACGGCTTGAAACCTATATCCTCTAGTGGATATAGTCCTCTGTTTAGAGATGTCCCTGGCTTAACAAATGTAATAACCCATGACATAGACACTGGTGAGGCAACCCCCATAAACAACATCCATATCGGATTAACCCACAAAAATTGGCTCAGGTGAAACCAGAGTTGCTCTACATGGAAGAAATTGCTGTGATCGAGCCAGGCTCAAGTGAATGGAGTTCTTCCTTAGTCACTGTTACCAAGCCCGATTTAGCTGTGCGTCCTTGCATTGATTACTGAAAGATAAATAATGTAATTAAAACATGCATATCCTATACCCAGGCTGGAGGACTGTTTTGATAAGATCGGCAATGCACAGTATGTGTCATAATTTGACTTGTTAAAGCGCTACTGGCAAGTGCTGTTGACAGACGGCGCAAAAGATGTCTGCATTTGTGACGCTGGAGAGTTTATGGCTGTCAGGTTCTCCTGTTTGGCATGAAAAACACCAGCAACCTTTCAGAGGTTAATGAATTTGGTAACCTCCAGATTTCAGGACACTGTCACGTATCTAGATGATGTGGTTTGCTAAAGCACTTCGTTGTCTGATCACATGGAACACATGAGAGAGCTGTTTGAATGTCTTTAGCAAGCAGGGTTGGTTATCAACTTGTCCAGATGTGAGATTGGAAAGGGGCAAGTCACATATTTGGGGCACCAGGTGGGTCAAGGTTCAGTGAGACCAAGGACTGCCAAGGTGCAAGCCATTTTAGACCTGCTGGTTCCGAAAACAAAATGCCAGCTAATGCGCCTTTTGGGCATGTGTGGCTTTTATAGGTGGTTTGTTCCCAACTTCGCAGCCATTGACATCAATAGCTTTGACAGTCGTTATCAGAGCTATTCATGTCAAGAGCCATTGACATAAACAGCTCTGATAACGACTGTCGTTGCTAAACATCGGAACACAAAAGATCCACTGACATCAATAGCTCTGATAACGACTCCAAAGAGGCTAAATATCTGAGTTTCACCACCAGCTAGTCAGACTAGCTTGGTCTAGTCAGAAAGGCACGAACTGATGAAGCCTCTTGGATGAGAGGCGAAACGTCTTCATGGATATATAACCAAGTCCAGTTGCACTTGATTCAATTCCTTTGCATGTTCCTTGATGTTTTCTACCTTCATTATCTTGTTACCGATGACAAATGAATTGCTACGGTTTTTGGCATACTGGCAACATACAGAGCAACTTATTATCACGGTCTGTGCATTATAGTCCAGCCAGCCTCACAGCTCCTTTATCGTTATACCTCCACTTTTTACTAAACTTTATTTTTTGCGGTTTGGTGGTGATGGTAGCTTCTTCCTCCTCTTCGGGGCATGGTTGTCTTTTTGATGGTGGTTTTGCGCCTTCTAAATATCGCCACATAACTGGTGTTGCTTGCTAACGTTAGTTAAAAGAATAGAGTAGGCTAGTACCGAGTTTGACGGATGCTGCTGTCGTTGTTCCTCTCGAGTGTGTGCGTAATGTTACCTGTCAGTAGCGTCTAGCAAATTCTAATGCGCTTTGATTGGTTAATTTCTGTTATTGTTGTTGCTATGTTATTGTTCTAATGCACTTTGGTTGGTTAATTTCTGTTTATTGTTATTGCTGTTGCTAAGGAGAGGGAGAGACAGAGAGATGGGGGGGGGTTAAGTGGCTGGATTTCACTTTTTTGTTACTCGCCATGTGGTGGGTAGGCTTCTGAGATTTACTCGCCAATCACAAAAACTACTCGCGTTTGGCAGGTGGTCAGTGTTAATTTCGGACCCTGCATATGCCTCAGGATACACCAATTTGAACATGCTGTGCAGGACACTATAGGTTCACACCTTTCCAGCTCACCACCATCAACCTCAACTGAACTAACATACCAAGACAGAGTTCGCCGTTTTCGGGAGCTGAGACCCATCTGGCCAAGGCCTTGTCGGAAGGACCTGCTAACTGCTAGCCTGCTACCCCGGTAAGCTAACCCACCTCCGGGCTATTTCTCTAGTCTTGGAAATCAGTCCTTCTTTCTGTTTCTTTTCTTGTTTTTCATCTATTCTACACATTTACGGTTAGGAATAGTATTGCATGCTTAACCCCCTAGACTAGACTAGTCCGTAACAACATTGATTTCATGTCTTAAGGAGCACATCTGGGCCCATTTTATCACCATTTTGTTGGGGTGGAGGGCATGAAAATTTTTCTTCCTTCAAAAGGGGGGCATGACAAAGTTTGAGAACCAGTGCATGAGGATCACAACATCATGGGGATGTGTTGTATAGTAGGTGTCATGTAGGAAAGTGGGTGTGTTGTGTAGTACTGTGACATTGTAGCAGCTGAACCCTTTTGGTCACAACCGTCTGTCCGCGTGCAGCGTTTTTCCAACCCACTTTAGATAAAACTTCAATCAGTATGATGACTGGCTGATTAGCCAAACTTAACCAATCAGAGGTAGGCGTTCCTGAAGTGAGTTGGGGGAAAAAAATATCTTGCAGTCTGGCACACACAGCGAGGGTGGTTATGTTAAACTATGTCTGTCAAGAAGATGGATATGTAGGATGAAGAAAGTGGCGTGGTGAGGTGTCTTCCTTGATTGACAGGTCTGTCAACCTGTCTGCCACTGAGGTTTTACCCAAGCTCCGCCTTGCTACCTAAATTTTGTTTTTTCTGGTGCCAGCAACTGACAAGGTGGCGGCAAACATAAAGCGAAACTTTAGGCCTCAAAATGTGCCTTCAGAAACCAACGGTGACATCACAGGTGCTACCTTTATCAGCTACTACTATACTTGAAAAGAAAAAAAATCTTTCAGTTTTGCAATGTCTACCATTTTGTAAAATTGGCACTTTTTTTTCAAATGGTCCACGGCTGCTTTTGAGTTTGCACAGCAGCCGCCGTGCAGCGCCCAGAGACCAACTTCAGTTATTTCTTCCTATTGCCTTGGTCAGGGGCACAGACAGGAGCATCAACCCTAACATGCATGTCTTTGGCGGTGGGGGGAAACCGGAGCACCCGGCGGAAGCCCATGCAGACACGGAGCGAACACGTAAACTTCACACAGAAATGACCTGGGATGGCCTGGGGTTCGAACCCAGGACCTTCTTGCTGTGAGGCAATGGTGCTAACCACTGGGTGGCCATGTATTCTGCCCAATGCCTGCTGGGATAGATTCCAGTCCCCTTTGACCTTGAATTGGATTAAGTGGGTATAGATGATTGTTGCTTTTCCTCGTTTGTGCTTAGTAACTATCATAATTGGACGAACCAGCACCAGTGTGGTTTTTGTGGTTCTGTCACCTATATGTAAGTGCAAGGCAACGGCATTAACAAGAGAATCTGACACCAATTAAAGTATAACATCAAGCGTTTTCAAATGTTTTTTTTCTTCTTCAAAGCACTAACAATTTTTAGCAATGTTAAATTCCTCATACCTCCTGATGTGGCTTTTGTTCAAATCCGACATGATTTTCCAGCGGTATCCTGCTCCCTTTTGGCCACTGAAAGTGACAGACAGCACAAAATCAGTTTTGATGGTTTTACCTCAGATACTCTTTTTAGACCTCTACTATTATCCCTGTCCCCAAAAAGCCAAGGACCACTGGCATAAATGACTACAGAGCCATCGTTCTGACTTCTGTAGTGATGAGGACTTTTGAACACCTTGTACTGTCCCATCTCAAGTTCATCACCACCCCCTTCCTGGATCAGCTATAGTTTGCATTCAGCGCCAACAGATCCACAGATGATGCCATCAACATGGCTCTCCGCTCCATCTTACTTCATCTGGACTCTCCTGGTACCAAGGCTATGATCCTGTTTGTTGACTCAGCTCTGCATTCAGCACAATCGACCCTGCTCTCCTCCAGGACAGACTGTCTCGGCTCCATGTACCCCACTCCACCTGCAGGGGTATCACTGACTTCCTGACCAACAGGAGTCAGCACCTGAAGATGGGGAAGTATGTGTCAGACCCTCGGTCCATCAGCACTGGTGCCCTCCAAGGATGAGTTGTGTCACTGCTGCTCTACACTAGTGGCTGTGTCTCAGACCCTCGGTCCATCAGCACTGGTGCCCTCCAAGGACGAGTTGTTTCACTGCTGCTCTTCTTGCTCTACACTAGTGGCTGCATCTCCAGACACCAATCTGTCAAGCTCCTGAAGACTGCGGATGACACCACCATAATCGGACTCATCTCTGAGAGTGACAGATCTGCTTACAAATGGGAGGTGGACCCCTCCTGGCATCATTTGCTTGGCAAAAAAATGTGATCGGCTGCTGCATCACATTAGATTGTTGCTGACCCCTCCCAGCCTGGACACCATCTTTTTGAGACTGCCCTCCAGCAAGAAGTTGAGGTCTATCAGGACCAAAACCTCACGTCACAAGAACAGTTTCTTCCCCGTTGCAGTTGGACTAATCGGCATGCTCTCTTGTCCCCCCTTTCCAGCCTCCCACGGACAGCTACTCTCCCACACAAATAAACACAAATACATGTACATATGTTATTTGTGTGGGAATCATGTTTATTGGCCATGCAGGTTTGGACATATATGGACTGTGACTCTGGTTTCATGGCTCTCCGTGTACTTAACAGAGAATAATACAACACAACAATGTTCAGATATATACACACAAGGATTGACTTATACAGGCGAAATAAGAGGTGATAAAGTGCAATGGTGCAGAGAATATATCAGATGCTGAAATGTTAGCAGGTTACTTACACACATGCCTGAGGTAGATGGCTATGACAGAGCGTACCAGTATACGTACAATATACAGTATTACTGCGATATATGTAGTACGTGTTTCGATTTGTATATAAACTTGGACTTTTAATTTGTTTAACTTTTTATACTTTTTTTTTCCATAAATTTATTTCGGATTTTCCCCTTTTTCTCCCAATTTAGTGGCCAATCGCTCCCAATTCTAGTTCAAACACCCACCCTCGTACTGTGTGCGTTCACCAACTGCATCTCTCAGGCCGGCAGTCTCGAAGGAGACGCCTCGCCACTTCCGTGACAAGGTGAATCCAGGCCGAACCACTGCTTTTTCCGACACACCCAGAGACGCATTCATGTGATGAACACAAGCCGACTCTGCTCCCCTCCCGAAGACAGCATTGCCAATTATTGCTGCTTCATGGAATCCAGCCGTAGTCGGATCTGACGAGACCGAGGCGCAAACCCCGGTCCCCAGTGGGCAACTGCATCGACACAAAGCTGATGCTTAGGCCCCTACACCACCGCAGACCCCATATTTTTTATACTTTTTTATAATATCTTTATAGATATATAGATCTGTGATGGCTTGGCGGCCTGTCCAAGGTGTCTCCCCGCCTGCTGCCCAATGACTGCTGGGATAGGCTCCAGCATCCCCGTGACCCTGAGAGCAGGATAAGTGGTTTGGATAATGGATATATATATATATATATATATATATATAGATTTATATATATAATATATATATATATATATATATATATATCTTAATAATACTGTACTTTTCTTGTGTTCTTAATTGCACCAATTTTACTTCGTGTTGACCAAGTAAAATTCCTAGTATATGTAATGCACATGGCAGTAAAAGTCATTCTGAGATGATCAGCAGAAACTGTGAAAGAACATTAAACTCAGCTGTGGCTGCTTGGATCCCTTTCAGGTGAGGTTTTATCAATAATGGGCAAATCTGGAAATGTTTACCTTGTTCCTGAGAGGACATTGACACCGTCCGTTTATCAAACCAAACAGCAATGAGATTGACAAAATCACTTGTGTTATGGAAATTATAGCAGTATGACATGCTGTCTCTCTATGCATAATTTTATAAAAGATGATTCTTGTCTTTCTGAAATCAAACCCACACAGCTGAAATACTGTTTTGGTACAAAACCTAATACTAGATGGACCCTGCAGTTTCCGCTGTGAACACTGCGAAATACTGCTTAAGCCTGTGCAGACACTCAAATATTAGCCGTCTTTACAAGACACTGGACGATAAAGACGACAGAAGTAGCCTACTACATTTGATGAGGATCAGCAAAATCTTTGCATGAGAAGTTGGAAATTTCCTTGAATTCCCAACTTTTTTTTTCTCCCTAAAAAGTCTTACAGGCAAATGACACAGCCTACAAACATAAACCTACTTGCAAATAATTCAGAAAAAAACTTGTCTCAAGGCTCTTAGTTTTTCAAAATGCAATTCTTTTTGTAAACAAAACATTTGGCATTTTTCCCTTAAAGTTAAAATTATGCAATGACATGAACTACAAGCAACTTTGAAATAGTTTAGTAAAAGCTCTGTAATATGGATTTTTTTTTTTCTTCAGGCAAATGACAATCTCGTTGCGGGTTTCAGACGGATTCGGTTTAATACTCATGCAAAACTGCTTTTGATCCCGTCACTGCTGCGAACAAGAAATATTTCTTAAAACATCCAATAGCCTAGAAGCCAAATTCACACCCCCCCCCCAAAAAAAAATGTTAGTACTGTCGGTAACTTCTCCGATCCTATAATTGTCAAAAGTTTAAAAAAAATCTACAAGCAATGGTGATTATTTTGATACGTATCACAATTAGTTCTGTGAATTAGGACAAACGTCTTACAGCGAGCCTACGTTTTACCTGGTTACTAAGTGGCGCTGCTACAATGAGCCCCAGCAGGCAGAGCAGAATGATTCCCTTCATCTTCACCACAGGCTTGCGTGGGTGACTGACAGCTGCTTTATAAGGGCGCCGCACGAGGCAGTGGGCGGAGTTTGACTTCTCCGGGGCGTGTTTAAGGCCGCCGGTCAGACGTCGAGCGTTTGACGCGTCGGTAATGGCTGTTGTATACGCTTACGTAGTCTCTTGCGTTTGGCCAGGTCTCGATAGCGCCTCCTGCATAAAGGCCGTTGCGTCGTTTAAAATCCGAATGATTATCCGAATCCGATCCCAATGATGAATGAAAAGACCCAGTTCGCGACAACGTCGCTTCAAAGTACCAATACGTATTATATGGCGACGTTGTACCAACAGACAAAGTATTGCCTCCTTACTGAGTGTCTGCTTTCCCCTACCCCTTTGCGAACATGTAACGGTCTGATGCGTGCCGAGATTTGTTCGCCGAGTTTATGTCCTGCTTATTTACATGGTCGAAATAAATCATAATTTATTCAATTCCAAAATATAACTCGATACGAGTATTCGTGTCATCCGTTTTGACTTTAATTTCAGAGAAGTTTTTTTTTCTCAGAAGTTATTTCTGACTTTTTTCTCAAGACATTCTAAACACTAGGACCATAACAGCCCCCCCCCCCCCAATTGTTGGCTCTGATACATTTCCTTTGTCTCTTGTGTGTCAGTCTGAGCGCTGGGATAGTGAGTCCTGTTCGTCTCTTGAGGAGGTGGGTGCGGGCTTATACTGGGAACAGGAGGCTCGGTCATAACTGTGGATGAGGCCTGAGAATTAGCGAGCCTGCCCCTGACCTAGTACTGTGACTGAATGTAGCCAGAATTACAGGTCAATGACACGTTGTGCAAAACCATCCATTATCCAAACCGCCTATCCTGATCTCAGGGTCGCAGGGATGCTAGAGCCTATGCCAGCAGTCATTGGGTGACAGGCGAGGACACTCTGGACAGGCCACCAGTCCATCACAGGGCCGACACACACATTCACACCTAGGGGCAATTTAGTACGGCCCAGTCATCTCACCTGCATGTCTTTGGACTGTGGGAGGAAACCCACCCACACACAGGGAGAACATGCAAACTCCACAGGTTGTGCAAAGTGTTTGTTTTGAACAGATACTGTTTATTAAACAAGAGTCCTACCCAGATGAAAACAATAATGCTGAGGTACACTAACCACTGATAGCCATCACTCGTTATTGGTTTACAGTTTTATTGGAAAACTTTCATGTTGTGATTGGTTGTCTTCAGGTGAGCCACAGGCAGCAGGTTTATGAGGGTCTGCAGTACAAGACTGTTCTCTACCCAGCACCGTCTCCTTCCAAGAGTCTGAAACGGGTAGGTGTCATTTCAATATTACTGACTATAATCAAGTCAATGCGTTGTGAAATTTGTTTAGAAGCGTCTTTATGCATGCTCAATAATCAAGTAAGAAAACCACAGAAGGAGAAAGGTCACCTTTCTGTGATTTGCTTAGAGGCATTTTGGTGCCCCATTTCAAATGAGATAGTGGGCACAAAGGGAACATGGTAAGGCTCGGCTCTCCTTCACAAGCAAATACCCAAATCTACAATGATTGACAACTATGTTAAAACATTAGCTTTATGCTTTTCAGAGGCCTTATACCAGACTCGGGTACATGACTTTAAATTCTCCCAGCCACCTAAGAGAAGTCTGTGGTCCATAAATGACATGTGTAGAAATTGATATTTCCTCTGGAGCAGAGTAAAGACACCCAAAAGATCAGCCCATTTGTTTTGACATTTTTAATCAGTCTCTGGATTTAAATTTTTATGGATAATTTTTTACCTCACCTTAACACATGTACTTTAATTCCTTATTGATGTAAATCTATTATTACGTACAAAAGACTGTGAAACCAATCAGTTTGTTAAATGAAAAGTAAAATTTATTATTCCTGAACCACAAAATAGACTTCTTTGGTTGTACAAATTCACTAGTTACAGTCTTGTATGAGCTCTAACCCTTGACCCTAGGACATCTGACCCTTTCCCCTCCGACCTATTTGGAAATAACCCCCAAAGGAACTCAAGACAAAATAATACAAAAGAAGCTGAAACACTGCATTAAAAATGTAGTGAATCCCACTTATTTGGAAAAAAATTATCTACTGCAAGTAAAAAAAAATCAGTGATTTTGCAAGTGTTTCAACCAAACTGAATTTCAGTCAGCGAGAACAACATGGAAAGCTAGGATTAGTAGAAACTACATTAAATTAAAACGTATGCTACTCTGTTGTGATTTTGTGAAATACCTGCCAGATAAACCGACAGGGAGTTGAGCAGAAGAGAAAAGTCTCTGAGAATGAGCAGAGAAAGATGTCTGAGAGAGATTTACAAAAAGCTTCTGCCCCTCGAGGCTCTCCCATTAATAAATCAATACACGTGCAGAGAGCTCCCGGTACCAAGCCCGTCCAAAGCCAGACACGCTAGCAGTCCAGACACTTGCTTGGTCTAGGCCAAGACTGGCTCAGGTTCAGACCCAAAGTTTGCTTTCCTTTCGGTATTTGTACATTATTCACACAATAATAAAGGATTTCTCAGTGGCATCAGATTTAAATTAATCGAAGACAGATTCAAAAAATAAAAACAGCAAAACACCTGCTACCTTCACATGCCGCTGTAGAACAGCTCCAGATATGAAAGACAGAAATGAGCGAGATTCACATTGATTTTAAAAAAAGGTGAAAAGTAGGGGAGGGTAAGTACCGTGAATAAATGATGCTAAAAATGCATGTTCCCATAATCCTCGGCCCTTCTGCTAAATTACAATCAGATTATCTGCACAACTGTGTGTGCCCGGTGCAAATGTAACTGAATGATATGAGACCAGACAAGATGAAGGTCCTCCCCTCTGCCCAGGATGTAGACCTGCACATTAAGCTGACGTGCAACAGCTGGTCTAGTATGTAAAAGGGCTTGCCTCAAAGACACCTCAACTATGCATTAACAGGATTTTATCAGAGCAGACAAAGTAGAATGGATGTGATATGCAACAATTCAGTTTGAAGATCTGATTTTTTTTTTTAATCAACAGTTCATCATGGTAAAAAATAATGATGTGCATCATTCATCCTTTGTCCCAAAAGGTAAAGGGGTTTTACAGCAGTGTAAAAATAGGTAAGGGTCTTCAATTTGAGTAAAATGATAAAAAAAAAAAAACAATAAATTACTTTATAGACTTTCTAAAAAAAAAAGCCGATCAGTGGCAGTGCAATAATGATATGTAGTGTTTTCTTACAAGGTCTGCACATTTCGGATTGTGAAGGTAGCAGGATGTTCCCTCCTCATTCAATATATACACTCCTTACCTCCCAAAGTTGTCTGAAAACCCTGACATTTTACCATCTATTCACTGAAACCCTCAAAAATAGCATTCAAAAAAGTTAGTATTACAGCTACAGCCCATCTTTCTCTTCCAATACATTTTTTTTAACAGTAAAACCAGCAGAGGCTCAAAAATAGACATCACTTTCCTGTTAATATGATTAAGCTTCTTATAGCCAAACTGAGCATATAATAAAAAAAATGAGAATGGCCTTTAAGTAGTAACGCTAGCGATTCACACTGGCTCTTTTGTTTTTGCCCTAATAGAACTTCTGGATAACATCTCCATGCCAACTCATACACAGACTGTAAAGGCAAGACTGGCACACAGGATATAACTAAGTGTATGTGTGTGTCTCTGTGTTGACTATCAGCTTTGTAGCCTCTGCAGTGGTTACATGAGGGAGAGCAACTCTCTCAATCTAGTGTGCAGCGTGTGAGTTTTGTGTGCGACGACTCCATTCTCCTCGCAGCGGGTGAGATGTTATGTGGGCACGGCGGTTTCCAAGCTGCGACGACCCTGTCTCAGTTTGCGCTTGTTGCTGTAGAGGGCCATCTCTTCCAGGGCTGATGTGGCGGGCGGCGGGGCAGGCACCTCCATCTCAGGGTTTGCAGTGGGCACTGGATGGAAGGAACAAAAGATAAAGACAACATGGGAGGGTTTGAGTCATCAACATCCCGTGCTTGTTATGCTTGCTTTCCCCTGGCATCAACTTCCTTAATACCAACTGAGAGAAATCACGCGGAAAATCGCTGTACATTGGACAACTGATGGGAAAGAGGTCTGGCTCCGTGAAAGAATTCCTTGAAATGCAAGAGGGTCCACACCCAGACCAGTAGCAGCTAGATACTATGAAAAATTAATTCAATGATGTCAGTGTTCAGTGAGTTCATTTCAGCTTATCTAAGAACTATACTGCTCTATGTACCATTCCCCATTTTTTTCCAGTGTAAATTGTTACTATACTATGAAATATATCCCAGTTATTTACTTTAGGCTTCAAATACATTCATGCAGTCTGCATTCTCAGTTAGCATAAGATTAGTTTGAAAACATCAGAGTTCTCCTCCACCTTAGCTTGGGCCAATGATGGCTGCTTGGGACCTGTGGAAAAGTGGGTAAGCAAAGCAAGCCCAGGCCAAAGACATAACTCCGCCCAAGGCAAAGACAGATTTCTAGAAAAGAGTCATCCTCCTAAACTAGAATATAGTTTACCACACCAACAGTAGGGTTAGAGTAAGAATACACACAAGTACACATTCACATCATCCACTAGATCAACTTGAGTTGATAACCCACCCACACACACATCACATATTGCGCATACCAAGCCAAGAGGTGCACACACAAGCAAACAAACACATGTATACAGTGTGTAAATCCTACCAATGTGAGCTGCTTATCCCAGGTAGTCACCTATGATACCAAAGGGACAAAAGAAATCAGGGTAATGGACATTATTGGTCGACTCGCTCACATTCTTCTCTTAACCTTTTTCCTCCTGTAGCCCATTCAAACCTGAGGCATGCCAACTAGTGCTGGCTCTCACTCACCTGGGTTGCTGGCACCATCGTCGATGAACTGCATGTCGTCGGCCATGCCTGGGGACTGGAAGAAAGGAACAGAGAGTGAGTAACAGAAAACCAAGGGAGAGAGGCGGGGTTGTGAGGAACTTTGCTTTACCCTGCTGAAATCCTTCACTGTGAGCAGCAGTCCAGAGTGTGAAACTCAGACACTACCCGCTTCAGTGGGCAGCGTTCAAGCTCCTACATCACCATTACAGCTTAGAGAGATTGGCGGGTTAAAGGACAGGGCGGTTAAGTTAGGTAATCAGTTCGAGGGCTTGTTGTGGTGTCAACGCAGTCACCAACACAGAAACGAAAACCAGAGACCGGGTCATTGGTTTGTCTGTGTAGTAATGCTGTTGGTACCCAACACTCTGCTCGTGGTTTATTGGGTTAAGACTTCAATTGAGATATTTTTTCATCGTAATGATCAAAGTATATATCTTGCATACATTACTACACATGCTTAACAAGAACTTCGACAAACCTCACGCCTGACACCGACATACATCTTTCAAACACATTCAGTTGGTTTGTTTGCAGGAATTGTAAGCTCAACAGAGTCAATTAAAACCATCCAACAGAAGGCACAAGTGAAACATGAGGTAGGCTACGTAAACCATGGAGGTCACTGTAGGACAGTTAGGAAACCACATTATTATTCGAGACTCGATGAGGAGAGTCTGGCCTGACACATAAAGACATCCACAGACCAGAAACCACAACCACGTCAATGCAAGCTTTGGCTTTACCCCAGGATCGCTCTAGGATTCCCCTGTACTCCCTCTGGTCTCTTTCCCCATGCAGACCAGGAAGTGAACTATCCTATACAAAAAAAACGGCTGCCTTTATACAGTTAAGCCCGTAAAGATTTCAGGATGGCTTCACTGGTTGTGGGACTGATAAGTGACAGGGTGCAGGAGGAGACCCCCAGTGTAGGTCAGTATGTTGGAAGTCAGTGCATGACAGGAAATCCTGTACACAGGATGTGTTATTCCTCTGCCTCACATACAACTCATGTATGGATTAAGAGTGTTGGGAGGAGTAATTGTGAGCATGAATGAGGTGCAGGCCAAGAGGTTGGTTGTGTTGGTTGAGTCCCCAAGAACTGATTTTGGTTAGTGGGATCAAATAATTGTCACATGATGATTGCTTGAATGTTAATGCTTCCTTGATCGTAAGTGGCGACTGCCAGCAGTGCTTGGAGGTTAGGGGGTGGGCTGAGTGGGAGGGAGTGAAGACTTTCCTTGTGGAGGAAAAAAAAAAGAACCATCCCAACATCCCAGGGCTAATTTGGTGTACTACTATAAAAGAACATGAATATCTCTTCACGGCAGGGGAAACGGTTAGTGAGCTATACTCCTAGAGCAGACAACAGGAACTGTTGACAATTCACTGAGTCAAAATGAAAGCTGCATTTGCCCTGACACCTGTTTGATTACTGTGGAAACTAGAGGGGGAGAGGCAGCAGGGAAAGCCGAGGGGGGAAGGCTGGGGCCCAGGGGAGCTCAGCATGCAGCCAATACCTGGATGTCGTATACGGGTTTGGAAGAAGGAATGGCAGCAAACTGTCGGTAGTCAAACTTCTTTGACGACAGGGACTAGAAGGACAGCAAACAGGAATGAGCAGAGGTAGGGGGAGGAGGAAGGGTCGGGATGGAGAGTATGGGAAAGGTGAGAGGTCGAGAAATAGACGATAGGGAGGAGGGAGTGGAAGTAGAAAGAGGAGAGGCAAGTAGGGGGCAGAGAGGCTCATGGGTGGCTCACAGCCAGCTGTGGCGTATGCAGGGAGAGCAATATGCTCTAAGCTTGCATTCACTTAAGTGATAATGTACAAGATGGTGGATAAATGCCCTTATGCCAGAAAGCCATCTTACTTTTGATTTCCATCTTGCAAATAACACTGTTAATGTCACCTTTTCATATTTCCCTTAATTGAGGAGAAAATCAAAGTTACAGCTTTGAAATTTTTTCAATTCAAGCCATCTCAGTCCACTCATGAGGAGACCATTGCTCTATTATAGGTCATTAAACATAAGGAAAAATAGTTTGGAGCTTACCAGCCTGCCAGGTGAGGTCACTCCTCTTGGGCTGAGCTCTGCCAGAAAAATTAACAAATTGTAAGGTGAAACCATAAAGCAAAGGAGACCTCAAAACTCCCTCATTAATTGTCTCTTCCTTGTTAAAATAACCACCAGAATCACTTTTCTCAATACAATTGAGAATCAGTAGAATTAAGAATTGTTTTTGTGAACTTGTACTGATAACTTCCAGCATGTGCTGACACATAAGATAATACGGCCATAAGTAAAGTCCAAGAAATACTATTGCCTGTACATATGTGATTTCAAATTGAATAAATTGGGTTTGATGACAGAAATCTTAAGAGAAGTCAGAGTGTGTTTGTCAAAAAGAGGAATATGAAACGACTTTAGCTTTAGCCTTGACCGCTGACTCACCTTCCAGCGGGGTGGGAGAGGGCGTAGGGGCTGGTGACGGTGACTCTGACAGCTGGTCCAGGGTGCCTCGCTTCTTCCCTTCCCGAGACTTGGCAATGACCATCTGAGCTTTCAGTGCATCCTGTTCCAGAGACTTCATTCTACCAAAGAGAGGGGGACATTACCAGATGGGTAGAATAGAGCGGGACTACTAAAAGCATGTGATGTAAGAGTACTGATCACTAGCAGCAACAATATTCACTTTTGGTGCTCCTTGTCCTGGTTTGCAGCGTTACACTCAACCAAATTGAAGTGGGCAGGAAAGGAGGAGTGCATTCCAGGATAAGGAATACCTACCACTAGTAGGCATATCCTTTGCTTCAAAATGTTGCTTGCAATCTTACTGTGGGCTGTGTGTTAGTAAGAACAACAATGCATTTAAATCATGAGAAGAGCAACAAAGGAATGAAAAGGGAGACATTTATAGAAAGGATGGGTGTACGGGTGGGGTGTGACAAAACAATACGACAGAGGGGAAACAGAGGAAGCTAGCAATGAGTACAGCCAGGGCGTGCAGAAGCAAGACAGCACCTAAGAAAAAAAAGGCAGTTGAAGCACTGTCACAACTGGGCTGTGAGTGCTTGCTTGGACCTTTATAGAAAACCAAAAAGTCTACAAAATGCCCCCACGCCAAAGCACCCCAAAATGCCGTGCATTTGGGCCGAGGAGCAGACCTGAGCTGGGAGGAGGAAGTAGTGGGGGGCTGGGGGGCCCCGGCCGAGCCCTGAGATGCCCTCACACGGGCCTGGTACAGCCTCTTAGCCAGGTCCTGCTCATATTGCCTAACATCCTCCTCTAGACCGTAAGGTCTGGGCCCCATGAGACCAGGTAGGGATGGGGGTTGAGGGACAAAGAGAAGGAGGAGCACACCAGGGAAAATGGAGAAGTGAAAGGAAGGAATAAGGTAAAGAAAGAAAGTAAGACGGGTATAGATAAAGGGTACAATATAGAAAAAGAGAAGGAAAGCAGAAAATGGAAGGTAAAATACTGACACAAATTGAAGACAGTGAGGAATCAGATCAGTTTACCCACAAATGATAACGGTGAGAGAAAGAGACGAACAGAGGCTACAAACACAGACCGTTGCTCTTCGACCACACTAAATCAACAGTGGCGCTGACCTTTGGACTGGGGGAAAAAACTGAACCATGATCACTGTTTTTGTAATCAATCTGTTTTTACCCAGACAGATATGAAAGAGGGGGCCAAAAAAAGAAAATCGAAAAGTAAAGTTTAAACAAATGCCAGGCTCTGTCTGTGTTTTGTCAGAAAACCTGCACCAGAATTAAGGATTGCAAACACCCCATTACAACTGACATATTCCATAGCGTTGTAATGGCACAGAGTACATTTTGGGGAAGTTGAAACAGAGTGACTTACACAGTGAGCAACAAAAGAATGTGCTTCAGTTTCTACATCACCATCATTATAGGCAACAGACAGCGTGCGATTAAAAAATTCAGACACAAAGCTCTTACAACAAATGTGACAAACAGTCCCGTAAAATGTATAATTGATAAGTGCTCGGGTAATGAAATGAAAAATATTAAGAGAAAGTAGAATTTTTTTTTTTAGTAAGACTTCAAACACATAAAAAAGATAAGTTGGTGAATAAAGAGATCTACCACTATTTTCATCCCCAGAAAGACAGGATATGGCTATGTATGTTCTTCCATTTACCGTGCAGCTCGCCACATGGCCCTCTTCTCAGCCTCCAGAGCTCTTTTTTCAGCAGGGGACAGGTCCTTGTCGGAGGCAACGGCCAGCTCTGGGCTCTGCATGCGCAGCCTCTCTTGGTGCCGCCGCTCAGCTTTGGCTGTTCGGATGGGAGCTGCCGACTCCCCGGGGTACACTGAGATTAGACTGAGAAGATGCGAAAACAGTTGTGTTTATTGCTTTGAGACAAATTGGACAATATATCTATATGTCGATATTGTGATACGTCTGGGGTTTTGTTTATGGTGATAGAACTTAAATGTTGTCATTCCCTGGTCTAACAGGCTGCATTGTGTTAAAATGAGCCAATTTTCTGAACATTTGAGTTTTTTAGCCGAGTTAAAAGAACAACCTGCTTGGTCATCATATCCTCATTACGACTGATCATTTTTCAAAATTCTCTTGTGTAGGTATGTTATGAAAGCACCAATAGTCATCCCCAAAATATCATCACATTACAGATGGATAATGACAATATCATCAAATATGACTATCATTATATTTGAGTTTATCAATAACCCCCTGCCCTAACACGCGCGCACATACACACAGATATTTGGGGCGGAAATATCTTGTTTAAGTTACCCAGTCATTGAGTTTGGCCGCTGCTCCAGCCTGAAGCTTTCTTCTAGAGAGTTCCTCTGTGAGTCCCCTTTGCCATCTACGGAGGAGGGCCTAGACATACAACACAGGAGAGTGGATGAAGTAGCTGAATAAATGGGAAGCATAATACATAGTGTTCCAACACCAGGTTGCATTTATAACGATACCAAATTTATTTCATTCATTTCAAATATTTTAGCTAATATGTGACACTCATACTTCAAGTACAAATTTTCAATGTGATGCAAACACTCGTGAAAGGAAATTCTTACCCAGAGCTGCCACAGTAGCTGGGTGGTGTAACATTGTAGCTTGGTGGTGTGGAGCATTGTCTAGAGGGAGTGGACACAGGCTCCACCTTGTACTCCACTCCATCCAGCAGCACCTTGCCCGTGGCCTTCATCTCTGCCATTTGCTTGGCCAGATCCTCCTCTTCCTCTTCATCCTCCTCATCCATCAGGTACTCCCTAGCCCGCTGCTCAAACCTCTGCTCAAACCTCCTCGCTAGGTGGAGAAGAGACAAGGTAAGGTGAAACTTATAGTATCATTCCCATCGGACAAACTATTTTTCATATTCATCTTACAGATATATGCATATACACTACCAGTCATAAGTTATAGAACACCTCCATTTTTTACTGAAATTAAAGCATAGAACAAATAAACAATTGGAGATAAAACGAAATCATGGAATCATTTTGTTTAATAAAATGTAATCTAAATTTTTGACTCGTCAAAGTAGCCACCTTTTGCAGATAACAGCCGAACACACTCATGGAATTCTTTCGACAATGGAAATCAAATATTGTTGAGCAAGTTTTTCCCAACACTGTTGCAGAAGTTCCCACAAATATGTTGCTTTACTTGCACCCAGGGCTCGAAATTAACTTTTTTCCTCAGTGTCCCACAACTGTCCCAAATTCTACTTTGTGTGTCCCAAATTTTAATTCTTGTCATCGCCCCCTCAATTATGCAGAATACATATAATTTGATCCTTTTTGTCACTTAATCATCACACCATGGACTCTGGTCCACCATATAAGTTTAAAATACTTATTCTTTTATTAAACATATGAATATTAGTTTCGGGAGTTGGCAGTATTGGGGCTTGCATCAGGGGGCTGTTTATTCAACCACCTCAGCATTTCTTTCTTCTTTTTTTTTATAAATTTATTTCTGATTTTCCCCTTTTTCTCCCAATTTAGTGGCCAATCGATCCCTATTTTAATTCAAACACCCACCCTCGTACTGTATGCGTCCGCCAACTGCATCTCTCTGGCCGGCAGTCTCGAAGGATGCACAAGCAGGCGATTGACTGCCCTATCGTGAGGTGCCGCAAGAACGTAAGCCTTCTGTAGTTTCGCCGTTCACACGTTTTTATTAAATTATTCAAACGACAAAGTAACGTCTAGATACTCATAATTAATGACTTTGCAAATAACACCTATTTCGAAGTTTACTTTGACATTTTTTTTCACTGTCCCGGAATTGTCCCAGACAAAATATATTTGTGTCCCAGTAGGATTTTTTTATGGTCCCCGGGACATCGGGACATCGTTAATTTCGAGCCCTGCTTGCACCCTTCTGTCCAGTCTATCCCAAACCAGCTCGATGGAGTTTAAGTCTGGAGACTGCTGGCTACCTTCTTGTTCTTTTCTTCTAAGATAGTTCTGACATAGCTTGTTAGTATGTTTTGGGTCATTATCTTGCTGTAGGTTGAACCCTCACCAACTAGGCGTAGACCAGAGGGTATTGCATGGCGCTGCAAAATACTGTGGATGTCCTTTTGGTTCAGGGTGCCAGTCAATCTGTCGAAGTTGCCAACTCTGGATCCAGCAAAAGAGCCCCAAACCATCACGCGTCCTCCTCCATGTTTGACAGCCGGTCTCATACACCGAGGAATCATCCTTTCGCCTACTCAACAGTGTACAAAAACCCTGCGTGATGAATCGGAAGATTTCCAATTTTGATTCATCGCTACATAAGACCTTCGTTCAGTCTTCAGTAGTCCACTGGCGGTTCTTTATAGCCCAGGCAAGCCTCTTTCTTATTGTCATCTTTGCAATGGCCTTACTGCTACTCAACCTGTCAAACCAGCAGCTCAACGTCTTCTCTTCACAGTTGAAATTTGCTTTACTTCGACCTGTGTTAAGTTGTGCTTGAAGCTATTGTCTTGTGAGCCACATATCATGCAAGTTGTTGACTCTCAGAAACGTGTCTTCCGATTCTGTTGTGGCTTTGGGTCTGCCAGACCTCTTCCTGTCAGTTTCAAAGTGCCTTTTGATGGGAAACTGTACTCATTGACACCTCGACTTCCCCCCCCCCCTTTTCTCCCCAATTGTAACGGGCCCATTACCCCACTCTTCCGAGCCGTTCTGGTCGCTGCTCCACCCCCTCTGCCGATCCGGGGAGGGCTGCAGACTACCACATGTCTCCTCCGATACATGTGGAGAGGCCAGCTGCTTCTTTTCACCTGAAAGTGAGGAGTTTTGTAGCGCATGGGAGGATTACGCCTCCCCCCCCCGCAGACACGGCCAATCGTTTTCTGTAGGGACGCCCCACCAAGCCAGAGGTAATACAGGGATTCGAACTGGTTATCCCCATGTTGGTAGGCAACGGAATAGACCACCACGCCACACAGACACCCCTACCTTGGCTTTCTTTGCAATTTCTCTAAAGGAAAGCGGTCTGTGTCTTCCTTAATTAGTTGCCATCTTCTTGCCATTATGATAGCTGTATACTACTTCCTGCAGTACATTATTGTCCAAATTATGCTTCGGAGGGTGTTATAATGCAGTCTGTTACAACACTGCTTTTATACAGACAGAGGGTTTGTAAGTAATCAACAAAATTTGGAACACCTGTTGGAATAGTTTGCATTAACTTTCAAAGCTCAATTTATTTCCATTGCTGCATAACAACTGTAAGTTGTTAACCCATTACCTGTTCCCTGAAAAAAGCCTTTTTTATAACTTTGAAATTTACATTATTTTTCAGTTTTTGATAACCTCTGGCAGTTAACTGCTTACCTTTATACTGTTTCAGGTTATTCACTGGAGTTGAACGGCTTACATTTCAATAAAAACTGGAAAAATGGGGTTGTTCCAAAATCTTTGCCCGGTAGTATACTTATCTTGTGTATGATCAGGAATATTTATTTGTCATTTTATTTCATGCACTTGCATACATGAAATGAAACGAAATATCGTTTCTCCCAGCCCACAGCAGTGCAACACAAAGACAAAAACACATATCCAAAAACAACAAGAACACACACCCAACATATATATATATATATATTAAAAAAAATTTCACTGTGCGAACGCCAGGATAACTGTCGGAACTGCCGGTCTGCATGGGCTAGCAGTTAGCTTAGCCTGCCCCACTCCCATGATGTGCATTTTTTCACAAGGCAAATTAATTGAGTGTCATCACTCGTCGTTACTTACACTACCGTTCAAAAGTTTGGGATCACCCAAACAATTTTGTGTTTTCCATGAAAAGTCACACTTATTCACCACCATATGTGAAATGAATAGAAAATAGAGTCAAGACATTGACAAGGTTAGAAATAATGATTTTTATTTGAAATAAGATTTTTTTTACATCAAACTTTGCTTTCGTTAAAGAATCCTCCATTTGCAGCAATTACAGCATTGCAGACCTTTGGCATTCTAGCTGTTAATTTGTTGAGGTAATCTGGAGAAATTGCACCCCACGCTTCCAGAAGCAGCTCCCACAAGTTGGATTGGTTGGATGGGCACTTCTTTGAGCAGATTGAGTTTCTGGAGCATCACATTTGTGGGGTCAATTAAACGCTCAAAATGGCCAGAAAAAGAGAACTTTCATCTGAAACTCGACAGTCTATTCTTGTTCTTAGAAATGAAGGCTATTCCATGTGAGAAATTGCTAAGAAATTGAAGATTTCCTACACCGGTGTGTACTACTCCCTTCAGAGGACAGCACAAACAGGCTCTAACAGGTACTATTTAATGAAGATGCCAGTTGGGGACCTGTGAGGCGTCTGTTTCTCAAACTAGAGACTCTAATGTACTTATCCTCTTGCTCAGTTGTGCAACGCGGCCTCCCACTTCTTTTTCTACTCTGGTTAGAGCCTGTTTGTGCTGTCCTCTGAAGGGAGTAGTACACACCGGTGTAGGAAATCTTCAATTTCTTAGCAATTTCTCGCATGGAATAGCCTTCATTTCTAAGAAAGAATAGACTGTCGAGTTTCAGATGAAAGTTCTCTTTTTCTGGCCATTTTGAGCGTTTAATTGACCCCACAAATGTGATGCTCCAGAAACTCAATCTGCTCAAAGAAGTGCCCATCCAACCAATCCAACTTGTGGGAGCTGCTTCTGGAAGCGTGGGGTGCAATTTCTCCAGATTACCTCAACAAATTAACAGCTAGAATGCCAAAGGTCTGCAATGCTGTAATTGCTGCAAATGGAGGATTCTTTGACGAAAGCAAAGTTTGATGTAAAAAAAAATCTTATTTCAAATACAAATCATTATTTCTAACCTTGTCAATGTCTTGACTCTATTTTCTATTCATTTCACAACATATGGTGGTGAATAAGTGTGACTTTTCATGGAAAACACAAAATTGTTTGGGTGATCCCAAACTTTTGAACGGTAGTGTATATGGTTAATAAATATTTCATGGGAGGGCTCAGAGAAAAAGATGTTAGAGAAACTGACCTTCCTCCTCTCTCATTTTCTTGAGGTCGTCCTCTCCGACAAGGGAAACACGGGGCTTGGGCTTGTCTGGTGTCTGCTGCTTCACATCAATCTCAAAGTACTTCTGTCTGTCCCTGAAAGAGCGCTGCTCTGGGCTGTCCTTGCCTCCAGGGGAGGGTGTCTGTTGGGTACAGAATAAAACCAATATTAGTATGGCTGGTATAATGTATACATTATTAGAATGGAGGAAAACTGGTGATATCTCGCACTGACATGACAACACCTGTTGCCAAGATCTCTGAAACGATCAGTGATGACCAGTACGGACTGTTACGATGTTGACTTCTTTTTAAATACAGCCATCTACATTTCTGCATAGCCATTTGCCAAGACTGATTAGGAAAAGGAAGGGGGAAAGAGTGAGAAGCACCAGTAGGAAAGTATCTTGACTAGAAGGAAAAAAAATACAGTCAGAATTTAGAGAACAATTAGAACCCAGACAACACTCAGAAACTGACACCACAGGTTGATTAAAAAAAAAAAAATCGGATCACGGACAGCCCCCATTTCGGGCAGAAATTTAGCACTGCCCTCTCTGACTACCAGGATTGGGGGATACCGCCACCGCTTAAGCCTAGCAGACCGCAGCCCGGATGATCAGGGATAGGGCTTCTCTGGTCACGGCAGAGGCAGGGGGTACCTGCAGGTCCAGGGAAGGCCTGGAGAGGCGAGGCACTGCTGCCAGGCTCAAATACTCCCGACGGTCAGAGGAGACGGAGAGCTGGGAAGATACTCCCTCCTGCACTTCCACCCCATCATCAAACACCTCGTTGTTCAGCTCAAGCTGAAAAGGCCACACATGTTGTCACCGGGGTGTTGGCCCAACATAACATGGCTGAGAACTGGTGGTTAACTGAACCTTCATTAACAATCCTACACAGACCTTAAGTAGCTTGTAAATATCAATTTCTTGACCAGATGGTTTGAATGTAGAGCAGTAGTGTCCAATCATGTGCCATGGAGGGGAATGTGTATACAAGTTTTCATTTCAACCTAACACCAACAACCGTTGATTTCACTGATTAACACAACTTGAATCAGACATGGGAGATGAAATCAACTGCTGTAGTTTTGGGTTGGGACGTTCAAATGCATATACAAGGCCCTCCATGACATGATTGGATACCACTGATGTAAAGGGTGCATTTGAATTGAACATCAGTAAAAAGTTGGCTGCAGTTTCCTTATTTACTTTAATCTCAGAAATGGCATACAATTATGTGCATTGTGCTAAGCTTCTAACAGTTGTGTCAAATCATTTGATAAGAGACCCTCACCTCTGGAGAACACTGCTTTGGATGGACATTGTTTCTCACATCATACAGGTCCTGTGGGACAACAGGAGGAATGAGCAGAACATTAGCATAAGAAAGGAGCCTCAAACCGAACAACATACACAAAGAGAGCAAGCTGGCAGAGAGGGGTGTTGGATGTCAAGTGTAAAACAAAGGGATTTGACCATCAGCACAGGAACCACACGGGAAAATCAAGTCAACACCAGGACGAAGTGATGATGGCACGGTACTGCTGCACAAAACCAACGATGGAGGCATTCCACACGCCACAGCACGTCACAGGCCTCCCGACACGAGGCAGGCTCGACAGGGCAGCCTGCTCCAGTCAGGAAGGGGTGGGGTGACCGACCAAATTAGAACAGCATGCTTGATTGTTGGGACCCAGGGGAGCCTGGGCGGGCATGGCCTACCTGTGGCGGCTCCAGCACTGCCAACGAGTGAGGCACAGCGGCAAACGCCTTGTATGCCTGCTTGATATTCAAGGGGAACTCATCGGGCGAGGTAAGGGAGGGGGCGCGAGGCTGCAGGAGGAGGAGGGTTTGGAGGGTGAAGGGTGAGGAGTCCACGTGGTTGGATACAGAGGGATAAGGTAAGAAGAGGATGTGGGGGGTGGACAAACAGACAGACAGACACAAGAGACAAGTAGGAGAGGGTAGACTATGAGAAAAAAAAACAGCATAGTTGAGGAACATTGGGGGAGGAGAGGTGAACACCATGGCAGGTGGTTTCATGTGGGAGAGAGATGTGCCAGAGAGAAACAAACAGTAGGGCTAGGAGAATGAGGTGCTGCTGCGTTCAATGCCAAGATGCTTTTCCTGTATGAAACTTTAGGTGACAACATCAGGATGACTTTGGATGAAATCCAAAGTTTGTGTTGACCGATTGACAAAATAAGGAATGAATGCAGCATTCCAGAGAACCACAGTTATGTGACTATGTTGGTGTTAAACTGGTGGACTCACACTTGGAATGGATTTATTGTTTCCGAACACTGTCACAACAGTTCTCACTTGTTTGCCTGGAGGGTCGCACTGACTGAAGCAGGGACACTGGTCTACTTGTTAAGACCCAGTTACCCCATTACATTTAAATACTTAGGCCACCTAACATTTAATGTCTGTGGCGTTAGTTTCACAATGAAAAAAAATTCTTGTAACCATAAGTATCTATGACTGCTGTACTGCTATGAGGCACCACTTCACTGGGTTTTAGACTGTTCAGTCTTTGTGGGCAGCAGCTGGGGGGTGGGGGAGGGAAGAGAGAGCACAACCCTATGTGGTGGTGAGGGGTCTTACAGAGGTCTGGGAGTTGATGGGGGAGGGGCCATGCTGGAAAGGGTTGGGACTGTGGCTGTCCGGAGTGGCGGGGGAGGTGCTTGGTCGCACGCGCCCAACTGGCTGGATGGCACCCGGCCTCGTCTGGAGAGGGAACAGATGATGAAGTTTGACACAAAATGCTGAACCTAGTAACTTTTAACTGGAAACCAATGTAACCAGTGGTGGAAATGCAGCTGACAATAAATTAGTGTTCAGATTATTAAATTTCAAATATTATGGTCTGCACAGGAAGCTGCCAAATCCTCATGAACACTCACTGATGATGGATTGGTGTCCTTGGCAGTGGCGGTGGATGTGTAATGAATGCTCGCCTGAAAGAAAATATGTAAGAATGCATGGATTGATATGATGCCTCACATGACCAGACACACCCACTACTTGAGTTTCAACAAGCGTGTTCTTCCAACAATCACTAAGTTTGGAAGCGTCTTTAATATGATACTAGGAGCGAGTAAAGACATCTTAAATTCTAATATAAAATAGCAAAATTGTAGCCAATAAAAATCACAATATGCAAACTAAACGGAAAAAAATCCTTTAACATTTTGTCAAATTGCTAAAACTGACATTTTTTGCAGATTTCTGATGATGTTCTCTGTCATGGGTAGAGAAAAAGATTTAGCAAATATTATTGAAATTTTCCTTGAGCAAACCTGTCACTTACAGATGTAGTTTAACAGGTTAAAATAAGCCAAAGCTGGTCAGTTGAGACAGAGACATAATCAGCCATATGATCTAGATCTCAAAGTCAAAACCAGACCAACTTTGCATGAGGCGAAGCATCAGTAATCAGCTGACTGCAGAGGAGCAATCTCACACCTCTCAGAGTGGCACAGATGTGGTTAGATCAACAGCTTAAGTAAGATGTGCTGCAGAAACAAACAGCGCACTGAGAAAGCAAGGCCAAGGCAGACAGGGCTGCATGTCCCACTTACGAAGCGGGTCTCCCTGCCTGCACACACGGAGCTGCTGGAAGAGTGGTGGCTGGGCTACAGGAAGGAGGAAGGGTCAAAAGTCTCAAACGTAAAGCCTCCATATTCTGTCTAGAACTTGGGGTGATGTATAAAAAAAAAAAGAAAAAAAAAGAAGATATAGTGGCAAGATGGGGAAGAAGCAGATGGTGAATTTTAGAGAGGGTTTTTTGGCTGTTTTCGGCCGACTCACTGGTTGCATGGTGGGGGAGTACGGGGCATCTCTGATTGGGCTGTTTGTCCTCGGGAGATCAGATGACGACGCCTGGGAAAAACAAAAATGGTAAAAGAAACAAATAAACAAAAAGGAAAAAACACTTAGTAGTTGCTCTGATTTTCACTTGTTGCACTCAGCAGTTAGTCCTCTAGCACATGATCTTTGACTAACAGTCCAACAAACCTGGTCTTGCTGCTAAACATGCACTCGGTGCTCCTTCAAGACTTAGGACCCCCCACCCTCCACAGACAGTTGTTAGGACTTACATTCCGACTGGTGCCAGCTGAGAAATACCACATGAGGGGCTCAAAGATTGTGCTCATTCCACGACTTTCTTATAGTAAAAAAAAGTTGTTTTTTTTTATTATCCTTTCAATTTACAACTCGACGTGCTCCATTTAAACAAAGAAGATTATTAAAATAAGAAAAAAACATGTTGATTTAATATCATCAATATTGATACCCAAGATAACAAGTTACTTAAACAGGTATAATGTCCTAGCAAGATTAATCAAGATTGCTTTTCTGAGGACTAAGTAATAAACGTTGTGTCCAGATGAACTGATTCAACTTTCTGTGATTTTCTTACCTGGATTACTGAGCATGAATAAAGACATGAGGACAAGTAATGTACAAAAACTGCTTCACAAGATTACTGATTTTATAAAACCCCAAAAAATAAAATGTATTGTCTTGAAACAGGATGTTTTCACTGGCTAGGATTTTAGTTCTTATACTGGAAGTAATAAATCAAATTTGGCAGTGTTTCTAGGGAAAATATCGTTCTCTTGTCAATCATATTCTCAACTCAAAGTACAAGTGGTCAGGTACAGCTTAACAGGTAAAGTGTTGCAATAACAATACTATGGGTTAGGTCTCAATTCTCAGATCAAGCATACTAAAATGTAGGCACTTGAAGAATGAGCCCAAACCATATCACATCTTACATAACATTGAAGGTCCTGGGGATCATATTAACATGATATTAACCATCATGATTAATGTGATAATTAAGACTAATCAATACAATTGCATTGCTTTACGTGCAATCTCTTTAATACTTGGCGACTGTGGCTGGGATCCAGCAAAGTGCAAAACCAGTCCATAGTGACACATCATGCTGCCTCAAAACCACACACGGGCAGTCCACCTGCCTTGCTGTATAACCAGGGCTGCAGTTGGCCCTGCCTCCCGTACCCTACAGGAGGCCCTGACAGGACACGCTCTTCAGGGGGAAGTCCCTTTCCTTTGCGATTGGCAACCAGAAAGGGGTTTTCCTTAAAGCTGATAGGTTGAGAATCCACCAGGCATTCCTCTTCCTCCTCTTCACCAGTTACAGATGTTGAAGATGAATTGACAGGTGTTGAGATGGCTTCTTGGACAGCAAAGGTTGTGCTGGGAGAGGCCTGGGAGACATGGAAAAGTCCAGTCTCTGGGCTCATACTGGGGCAAGACTGGGGGTCCACAGGGTAAAGGGATTCAGCGGGGTGGCCCAGGCCAAAGCCCAGGGGCTCTAAAGGGGTACCGTGGTGGGCCTGTAAGGGGGCCTCCATGGGAGCAGTCTGACTTAGAGTGAGGGAAAACTAGACAGGAGCAGAGGAGAAAAAGATAGCAAAGAAGGAAAGGAGATTTACAGCAAACTGAGACAATGATAAAGGAATAGAAACATAAGAAAAATAGATTGAGGGATTGTGAGATTAAAGTAGTTATGGGAAGCAATGAAGGAAAAGACTGAAAACAAGAAAGGTCACACACTACAAGCTAGGAAACAGACCAGAGAACATGTGGTGGTGACAGGAAGATAGGGAGGAGTTCCATACAGCGAGGAAACCAGAAACAAATCTAGGTAAGCATAATGTCTATGTATCTAGGTAAGCACAAGTATTTTCATATCTACACAGGACAACATTTTCCATTTAAAATCAAGACAAGATGTCACAAACCACACGTGTAAACCCTGAACCCAAATAAGGTCAAACAACAATGACCAAATGCACACCTCTTAGCTTCCTACTGTACATGATTCTATAAGATGGACAAAATTGACAGCCATTAAGTTATTCACATGATACTGTTAATTTAATCTTTACCAGAGCCCTTTAGATAAGTGTTTCACTGCCCGTCAAGTACCAAAACTATCTGTGCTACTAGGGTAATGGTCACATTACCACTGGCCAGGCCCCGGACCCCAGCCTTAAATAACCCATATTATCAGAGCAGTGAGACATTTGGGCTCCAAGACACCTTCTAACTTTCAGACTTGGAGTCAATACACTCCAAATACTGTACTCAGTAGCAGAAGCTGCCGGTGTAGACTGTTACTTTGCCTGACCTATATGGCGGGTCAAGAGAAACAAGCCTCTGTAGTTCTGGACCTTAAAATACCATGCTTTTATAAATAGCAAAGACTTTAAAAATACCGCAAATGTTTCAAATCGTTCCACACTGCCAACCACTTAGAATTTACAGAGTGTTGTATATGGTCTAAGTCATGGCCTTGACATATCTCGTGACAATCAAAATAGCATGACTAAGAATACAAGCATTGTAACACACTGTAATGGGGTTCTCCATAAGCTGACATTAAGTGGTTCATAGAATGAGGGTCAGTGGGATGG
This sequence comes from Lampris incognitus, assembly GCF_029633865.1. Classification (NCBI taxonomy): domain Eukaryota; kingdom Metazoa; phylum Chordata; class Actinopteri; order Lampriformes; family Lampridae; genus Lampris; species Lampris incognitus. The sequence continues at coordinate 23,293,965 of NC_079229.1, read as the reverse complement.
AATGTGAACAAGTGCCCTTTTGGCACCGGCACAGAAGACTGAGGAGCAGCTGGGGTTGTGGTGTCTGACTGGAGGGAGCATTTGCTAACACGCCAGCAAGCTCAGGCGAACTGCGAAGTCAACCAACCTATAGTCCTGTTTAGTGTTCCTTTTCAAGCCTAACAATAACACACAAAACACCATCACCATACACAAGTCCACAGATTTGGCTGATATTGCACACACAAAAAAATCCTAGAAGTCCCTGACAAGTTTTTGACATTAAACTTGACAAAAACAATTCACAGGCAGTCTCAAAAGGCCTTCGTGACACAGTCTGAGTCTGACAGGTGTGCTAGAACAGACAAATGCTAACTTAACTACATGAAGCAGGAACAGCTGCATGTAATATATAGATGAATGTCTCAAAGAAACCCAGCAGTCCAAAATCCACAACTACAGCACAACAATCTCTGAGCTGAGGATCCCAAAACACATGCAAGTCTTTTCTTGCTGTGTACAGTAGGTACACATACAAGCATAAAAAACAGGTTAGTAAGTATAACCAAAGTGTTTATTAATGGTTCCGATGAGGCATTTAACCTTGGAAACATTTCAATGTGAAGAATTTGCACTTTCACTGAAGCTACAATATCAAATAGAGATGATCCTGTTATTATGTTCAAATTTTTAAGAGCCCTAAAAAATCTGAATGCATCTCGAAGTAATCCAAATATCGTGCCATAGTTCCTAAGCTTCAACATGTCATGTCACCAAACAAACACTTGGATCAAAATAAGAGAAAAGCGCAGAAGTGAGAAATCTAAGAGAAATACAGAGAAAGAGAAAAGAAAAAGAGGAAAGGAAAATAATGGGGCAAATGCCCCTCCGTCTCGCCTCCTCATACTCACTGTAGGATGTTGGCAGGTTTCGGTTGGCAGTGCGTCCACTCACGGCTTACTCTTCGACTCTGGGCACCCACGTTGAAACCCTTATTTCTTTCAACATTGGCAACACTCTTCCCTCCCTGTCTTGGACCCCTCCCAGTCCACACTCCATCCAATTCGAGGCTGGGTCCCTGGGTTTAAAATAGAGGCTGGGTGGGCGGCTAAAAGCCAGCTGTCCCCCTCCCCCCACCTCTCTCTCACACCAACACCTCTAACTATCAGCCTCAGCACTGGTCTGCCACAGCAGTTGCTGCCCTGAAAGCCATGGCTCACTTTCATTATTCCTCTTCTTTGTACTAGATATGGATTGTCCTCCAATGTTGTGTTCTCGATGAGTATTAGATTTCCCTCCTTTCAATCTTTAGCCATCTTCCATTCACGTATCAGGGTTGGCTACATCTTCATGTAATTCCTTTTTTGGAAGGCATTCATTGCTGGGCAAGCATCCATTGTTGAGGACAGAGGTACATCACATTGGATTGGGTCAATCTGTTTTATGGCCAAGGATTCTGGCCTTGGCTAGACTGTGGGTGTGAGGTAATGTCAGGAGTTTGAAACTCTGGGGTTAGGAATATTAAAAGAGGTTGACATTCTTGCCCGTTGGGTGGCAGCTGCTTGGCACCGGGTCACCAAGTGGTTCCCGGGGAATAAACAGTGGATTCCACATACAGCGCTATTCTAGGCTATGACGGCCATTTCTCACGTAGTCAGGGCATAAATAAATAACCCTGCTCAGAGAAACAGAGCTAGGAAATTTTTGAAGACTGTTCTATAAACACCATTTTCAGTGGGCCATTCATAATTTTAAACGTGTGAAAAAAGTAGACAGGTTAGGATTTGCTAATCCTGTAAAACTATTGACAGACACTCCAACATGGGCTCAGTGAATGAATGGGACCTACCCTGTTGACCTTCTGTAGGCTTGTGGTGGGCAGTGCAGCCAGTGTCTTGTAGTCCAGTTTTAGAGGCTCGGTGCCAATGCTCTGTAAGGTAAGAAACAGAATCAGAGGTGAAGCAGGGGAAAAATATTGAGTAATTTTATAAACAAGTTATCAAAAGTCCTATTTGAACTAGTTTTATTATGGGACGTCCTGTTGTTTTCATACGCTGAGTGGAAAAACAGGAGGGCCATAGCGGAAAGGAGTGATGATTTCCATCGAATTAATGCACATTTAATGCACAGGTGTCTTAGACAACCTATTAGCTACCACAAATACGTTATTACATTAAAATTTCAACTCAAATTGGAGTGCTACATTCAACTGAACCCTCGAGTTTGACAAGAAATTATAATTTGCTCTAGGATTTAATTTTTTTATTGTATGTATATAAAAATTTCAGACATGTCAGGTTTGTACAGGATTACATTATTGTAAAATATTATACCCTAAAATACTGTTATAATATTATCTATTTTAGATATTGTATATTCTGTTGATAATAACTGCAATCACAGAAACATTCCCATTACAACAAATCCAGTTTGATTAGATTCTTAGGCTAATTCAACTCAGGAAACCCTGTTGAGTCAATCCCCTGCGTATGAGAGATGGATGCTCGTAATAACAGACAGATGTCTTCAAACACAGCAAGGACAGCGTTTGTGTAGGATGGTCCAATTCTGTGGGGGGTGGGTGGGATGGGTCTAGACAGCACTTGCTGTCAAGACTTCCGTTCCCTCTTGCCCAGACAGGGAAATAAGTTTGGCTGGGGTCCCGCCCTTTGAGGAGTGTCTCACCTCGGTCTCCTCCTCTAGCAGGCGAGTTGCCTCCTCACGCTCCAAGCGCATACGCTCCTTCACCGGGAAAGAGGGGAGGGTAGGTGGAGGAGAGCAGAGAGGGGAGGACACCCAACCACACACAATCACACGGTGATGAGCAATGAGAGGTTGAAATGAGAGAATTGGGTGGGGTAATTTACAGTGGAATAAATGAGTGTTAGAAGGGTGAAGAAATGGAGGAAAGGTACAAAATAGTGGAGGAATTGCGTGGAGATGGGATGATGGTGTATGGTGAATCAAAACACACCCAAATTGGAGAAGGAAGGAGAAAGATAGAAAACGGGGGGAGGAAAGGATAGAACCGCCACACGTTAGAAAGTGCTGTGTTCATTTGTTCTAAGAGCAGAAAAAGCATGCGAGGTGAAACAGTGTTGTCAAAAACAACATCAACACAAGGCAGAGAGGAACCCTCAGCTGCCCAGTAACAGATAGATCTGAACCTCTGCCACTAAAGCAGTTATAGTGCGAGCATCCTATTTGGCTTAGCTTTTAACTGTCAAGGGCCAAAAGGTAATCCAACTAGCCTTGCTGTATAACCAGAAACACATCTGACATGTCATCTGACAGATGGAGTTTCCCGAAGCAGTGATGGGCTTTTCAGTTTTACTCACAACTTTCTCCATCTCTTCTCTCTCCCACTGTGACGTCTCTCTCACCATCTCAGACTCCTGCAGATGGGATATTCCAGAAAGCTGTATTTAAGAACCATCCAACTTTATAGAATAACTACTCCAAACCCCTCAAAACCCTGGACACTGCAGTTAAAGGGCGATGCCATCGGCATTCTTTTCCGGGTTGTACAAATGGAAACGCCCACTCAGCCGTTAGCAAAAAACAGTGACGCAGCTTAGTGCTGATCCCCCCCCCCTCACCCCCACCCCCACTCACACACACAGTTCGCTGACAGTGTAAACATGGAGAGTGACAAAAGTATTAAAAGAAAATGCAGAACGCTATGCCAGGTCACATGGGAAAAAGTTTTTAGAAGGGCTTGGGAAAATAGCATTTTGATGCTAAAACATACATACTTCAGCCAAAATTTGAATTTTCGGATTTTAATACATAGGGAACACTATTAGAATGATATAAAAACCTCAAAAACCCACACAAAAATTGACCCCCTTTAAGAGAGTTCTGGCAAAGTAAGATTCTGTATTTAAAACTGATATTGCTGATGAGAGTTTACTGATGGATGCTCTGATGAAAATGAAAACCCAGCGACAAAATTCTCAAAACCGTATGCATCTTGTGTGGAATAATCCCTAATGATTCATTTAATAAATCAGTAAGACCTCCCCAGAGAAGTAAATCTGGTGTGTTACTCATATAAAATGGACGTAAATAAGGCACTTAAAATGCACCATTTCAAGGAATTATGACGCAGGTGTCCAAACCTTACTTGCTTTAGCACATCTTATATCTTGATAATGAATGGGCAATATGACTCCCTGCTAAGTCGCAACATTCTCTAACTTATTTCACAGAACCATTCACATCCCAATATAGAAAATGACAGTGGCTTTACTGTTACGTTTAATGTAAAAGCACATATATTGTGTTGCAATGTGTATTTAACAAAAAATAACTTTACTTCATATTCAGATAAGCAAATCTAAACATTTTATCAATACCTGTTTAAAAAAGGATTTGTGTGGGACCCTTGGGCAAAGGGGATGCAGTGAAACTCATGACAAAACACCTCGTGCAGAGAACTTCATTATTATCATATACTGACTGTATTCTACCTTCTGTATAATGTCCATCTCCTCTGGGCTCAAATCCCGGTCTATGGAAGAGATGCTCTCCATACTGTTCTTGCGAACAATGCCTGATGCAAATGGGTTGGCAATGATACCAGGGGATGCCTGAGAATAGGACACTTGTGAAATGAATGCCTGCATTTCAATAGCGCTTTTCTAGTTCATGGACAATGACATGACTGCATCTCATTACAGTATGGGTGGCCCCAACGGGATCGAGGGCCACATATAGACAGGCCTGTTTCAATACAGGTGACCACCGATTGAAAAAAATATCGGGGGAAAAAAAATATCGGCACCGATTTGTGCATTTGAACTGTAAATGAGAATGCAAGTTATCAAAAGGAATACTTTTTCAGAAGATAGGTGGTTTACATCCTTAGCTGGTGAAACTATTACACAAAAGATGGGGTTACCTGTTTTAGAGATGCTTGATATATTAACTTCTCCCCAAAAAATATCATCATCATCATATGATGCTATCGAAATGTAACACATATTTTAGACATCCAGCCAAATCTATAACCATGATGGGCATGGCTTCATACAGTAAATAACCCCCCCCCCCCACCCCGACACTAAATGCTAACCACAGTCCGTCTGTAACTGACTCCTTATGGTGTCTCACCTCAACAGCAGCCACGTTGCACGGGTCAAATCCGTCACACACCAGCATGACCAGGGTGTCTCCAACGGCACGGAGCACACGCACCGCCTCTGTGTGCGTCATACCCAACAGGCTGTGGTTGCTGACCTCCAGGATGCGCATGCCGACCTGCAGACGGCTGTCCCTTGCAGCCGCACCATTGGAACTGACCTACAATAGCATGAGGGGAAATTATATATGGTGACCCAACTGTGAGGTTTTATATTGAAAGAGGTATGATAACATTAACTTATGAAGAAGTGAAAGTCTAAGAATGACTGTAAAGCTCTCTTTATCAAGGGTTCATTGATTGATATTTATCTAGAGTAAGGATTTTCTTTGCTGGTGCTTGCAATGAAGTGGTCACACTGTATGAAATGAGAGCTGTGGCTTCAGTACCTTGGAGATGAAGATGCCCTCATCTGTGGGGTCGAAGGGGTTGCCAGCGTGGCCCTTGGCCCCGCCACGGATGCTGATGCCTAGCTTCTCACCAGGCTGTTTCTGAATGACAATCTCCTGTGGTGAGACAAACACATACATCATAATATATGAAACTCAAGTAGCCCTGTGGGGGAATTTGATCAATATAAAAAAAGCAAACAAAAACTAGTGGGTAGTGCTGCAGGTAATAATCCATCAGAGTCAAACCAACTGCATGATGGATCAACAACAGTAGCAAGCGAAGGCAAAGACACATTTTGAAAGTTAAAATGAAAGGTAAAAAATAAAAATCCAGCCAAAATAATGACACACCATATTCAATTTACAGGTTAAAGTGAACTTTTTTATTTTTCCTGGCTCACCTGCATGCCAGGTGGTGAAGGGTCCCTGCGCACCAACATGCGAATCTCCTGCTTGTTGGCCAGCAGAGCGCGCACGGCCTCCTGGTGCGTGGCATGGCGCAGATCGATAGAGTTCACCTCTAATATACGGTCACCCACACGCAACCCACTCTTACATGCTAGGCCATTAGGAATTACCTGAAAACATGGAGTGATGGGGAGTGAGACATAAAACGGCAGCAAAGGCAGACATTGAGAGCGAGAGAGACAGAGAGAGCGAGAGAGGGGTAAAGGTCACAGGTGGCAAACAATGAGAGGATATACTACAAAGCTCTTTAAAGTTGTACCTTTGAGATGAACACGCCAGGTTCGTTGATGCCAAATGGATGACTGGCATGGTCACTGCCACCCACAATGCTCAGACCTAGCGGGCCACCAGACTTCATCAAGGTCACTTCCTGTTGAGATAACAAGTACGCAAGTTGTGGAAAAAGTCTAAAATCATAATTTAAGGGAGGGAATTAGGTAAGCTAAGGTGTCAAGGTACATTCTTCTACAGACCATGCCTGATAAAACCTGACTGTGACCCAAATGACCTTTAAAGCTGCATTAGGCAATATTTTCAATCTTAACAGTTGAACAAATGATTCACTGAACGTGAAAGTATCGCTTGTACCGCAAGTCACATCGAGAATCAACATTGTACAGTGTACAGTTTTCCTTAACCAGAGACAGGCTTGGCCTTCACTTTCAGATCAGTGTTTACATTATTTGGCCTGAAGACAGCGCCTCTGCTCTGCTATAAAACCATTGATAAACTGCTAACGCAACTCACAAGTTGAGAACCCTTTTCACATCTTTCTGCGAGCTTCCCCCCCGACCGCCTTCTCATCTTGTGAGTTGTGCGAGCGGTTTATCTATGGTTTTATAGCAGGCGGAGAGGTGCCATCTTCAGACCCAGTAAACAATGAACTGAAAGTGAAGGAAAAGACTGTCTGCGGTTAAGGAATACTGTTGAATGCGGTGTTGATTCTCAATAGGATTGGCAGTAGAGGGAGTTGCGTGAGTCATCATTAATATTGAAAATATCACTTAATGGAGCTTTAAGCTTGCTTGTTTTGTTAGTCTTCATATCTATCTACATCTGACATCAGACAATTCTATTGCATGCACAGGACACCGTTCACAGGCCTAGGTATCTATGAATGTAACAGACAGGGATATTTTTGCATCCCTCAGCATTTGGTTTTAAATAGCTAAAACTAGTAGTGCACACCATTGGTTAGAAACTCTACTAAGCCTTCATACCGTGCACCATCGTCTGTGGGGCTGGATAGCGTTTAGGATAAAAAGGCCAAATGAATAGACATTAACATCAATATTCCACTGAAACTTCTGTAGTATGTTTCACTGTAACTAACCATCCCTCTGTGTCCCAGGGTTCTCACCTCAATGGGATACTCGTCTTCCAGCTGGCTCAGGTGGTTCCCATGTGGGGACAGACGCTCATCCGTGGGGTCCTCCTGGTCTGGTGAATCAGAAGGCTCTGGTGGTGGTGGGGAGTGGGCCCGACCCCGGGAAAGGGCCGGAGAGCCCCCTGGAGCAGCCTGGTCTCGCTCCACCAGGAGGGCGATGGTGGGGGAGGTGCCGGTAAGCAGCGCTACTGCCTGATCATGCCTGGCCTCTGTCATGTCTACACCATTGATCTGGATCGACAGCAAAACCAACCGGGGGAGGGAGTCAGCTCAATGAGACACGAGACTCTTCCCAAAAATGGATAACCAACACTAACCATCAGCCATTTGACACCACGGTTCCTAGGGAACCAAGAGCATGGCGGAAACAACTGTTACTTCAACAAGCCACGTGTTGTACGCTGCCACAACAGATGTGTCTAATCACAGTGTGCATGAATAAACCCATTTCAAAATACGCAAGACTGTAATCTAAGATATTATTTTGATTTGCCTTATTATAATAGTATTTATTGAGTGAAATGCTGGAGCACCAACACAATGGGTGCACAACCAGAGTGAGTAGTGTTACATGGAAAAAGGACCCAACACCTATCAGAGCAAGAGAAACAGGTGCAGAGAGGAAGGCAGCAAAGTTAAGGAAAGCCGTTCTGTCGCAGCTAGGGCTGGGAAAAGTCTGGGCAACTTTATTCATAATGGCTCTTAAAACCAGCATATTAGAGCATGGTCCCATTTCTTAATATTTCATGAACAGGCCCTTCTTGCCTTTGCTTACTTAAAATTAGTGGCAACATGTATCACAGCCAAACAGTCTGATCTTAAGTCGACAAAGGCAAGCTAGGGTGTCCTTAGTAGACTGTTTCACTGTGCTGTGCCTCAATGGAAGGATAGGATGTCATTGCTTTGGCCAACATGTGCTTAACATGTGATTAGTCTTCAGGGCTCAGGGCCCTAAGCTGGTTGAAGGGTTTGAGTACCAGAGAGGCGAGGGGGAGACAGACCTCTGGTCCGAGGTGACACGCAGAGGTCAGCACTGACCTGACAGTACCAGCTCCTACCAACGGCTGATATACTATTGCAGCTGCTGCTATGGTAATGCATGCAGTTACCATGTCAGCAGGCCCACAGGCTCCACCCACAGCACACAACCCCAACACCACCCCATCATCAAGCAAGCAAAGATATTAGTGAGCATGCAGAGAGAGAGAGAGCGCGAGGCTTTTTAAAGAGGGTAGAGATGGAGATAAATGGAGAAACGGATCGAAAAATAGAAAAGCTGACATAGAGCAGGTAGATATGCAGAAAAACAGATAGAATGTGGAATAAGAACTACAGACATAAAAATGTGAACCCTGAAAGAAAACACTGAGGCTCATTCTGGAAGCTGTTAAGTGAGTCCAAGGAATCAGGGTTTGCAAATGAGGGGGGGGGCTGGTTATGATTCCAACAGCATAAGCTAAGAGTAGTTGATAGAGATATGGCAGGGCTCAGTTTAACATTGTTCATACAGGGAAAGGAGTCAGAAAAACTTCTCAGAATGGTTTCATTTTATCAGGCAAGGTTCTCTTCTTGATTCAATGATTAAGGTTACATAAAGCTTGCAGGAATGAGACTGAAGATGCATACTGTTCAGAGTTACCAATAGGCTGTGAGAGACAGTCATTGTGCAGGACCCCCTCAGCAGTGACACATTCCAGCTCAAGTTTCTTTTTTAAACTGTGATTCTTCCAAATTGACTACAAGATTTTAAGTACACAAAAGGCCAATGTTAGATTTTGAGGACTACAGAAGTACAGTTTCTGGACTGATGTATGTGATTGTGTGTAAAATTCTAGTCAGATGAGGTAATTTTTCGCATCTAGCAAATGTGGATTCCAGTCCAAATTAGTCTGACTGGTCCTTGACAGGACTCAACTTGTCGTGAGGGATCACAAAGTAGTTTTACTTGATCAAAAGTCAAGCTCATCTACCATACTGTAAAGATGGCATAAAAAAAGAAGAAGGGAGGGACAGTCATTTCCAGTGCTTTCTTTACAGCCATTTAGCTGAGGCAGCCTCCTCCATAGCTGGAAAAACTACTCCACAATGAGTCAAACGTAAAACACAATGAATATCAAAATTCTTCATGTACTGTTATCAGGCTGTCCTTCCCATATACAGTAAAGTCTCTGTTGAAGTAAGAGGAGTGAAAGAATTATAAAATGTCTACATGGAGCTATATGAAAGGGCCAGTACTCACAGAGATCACCCTGTCTCCTACACGCAGTGTGCTGTCTCGGTGGGCTGCCCCACCCTCGGCGATACGAGAAATGTAGATTCCCTAAAAAAACGGAGACATGTTTACATATTGTCAGCTGTTAAACACATCAAAATATCAGGATCAGTAGATTTGTACTGCTTAATTTACTGTTTTGATATAATCTCAGGTCCCCCAGTCTGGTTTAGAGTAACAGATCAGTTGCTACCAAAGTACTGTAATCGGGAATTAGCTAAATCAATAAGAGAGATCAAAGTTCTTCCGTAAATCTCCTCTACCTTTATACTAAACAAAACACTTTGTGTGGTGCAACAGGGTGCAATGCAATGATGAATCAGTGTACCAGCTGAGGTTACCAGATGGTCAGTAAGTGACATTGCATCGTGACAATCAGAGAAAGGCAACCCAAATATAGAACTGCTTTATTCACACCCTTCAGTGATGGTGGGATTTAATAAAGGCAGTTGTGACTTGTGAGAGTCATAGAGACATAGCAAAACAAGCAAACACCCACCCCACCCATTAAACCTGATACGATTTAGCCTTGATGAAAAATTAAAATATCAAATTACCAACAATTAACTCCACATGTACTCAAGTAAATTCAGAGAGCAATGGAACAAGCAGCTTATTAGAGAGCACACCCCAGGAGACTTATTGTCTTTTCCTGTAATGAAACAGCACAATTTGTTTAAGCAACCAAAGGAAAATATGCTGAACTCCAGACGTCGAGTTCAGCTGGTCTGGCTCACCAAAGCATAATGCCTGTGTAAACAGGTAGGGACAAAGTCGACTGTGCTACCTCCACAGATCAAGTGACAGCCAAGCAATAACTGACAGTAACTGCACCCATTTCAGAGACAGGGAGGATTGGCAAGACTTACAGACCCGCCTAAATCATGCGTTCTTTCCTCTTGTCCAAGCTTCTTGAGTGGTACGTGTTTGAATGCGGTACTGCATAGGCCCACAAATATGTACCTCATTCCCTCCCTTCTACCCCTTCCCATTCCAATTACAGAGGACCGATCGAGTTTCAAGGCCCGCTATTCATATCTCCGTTTCCTTGGTGATGGCTGTAAACGTCGGGCCAGAATAGATGCTGTGAAAAAAGATGGACCCATGAGGCCAGGATGGCCTCTGCAAATGCTTTCTGACTTTACTTCTCATATTTAATGCCTTGGATGTCTCCACTGTGCCATGTAGTGATTGTGTGATAGACAATGTATGTTAAGCATCAGATAATCATGACTTACATATCAAATCCTTCCCCATAAATAACCCTGTTAAATAAATACAGAATTGTTGGGGGGCTGTCAGCTTGGCACATTTGATAAGCTTTCCACTTTCTAGATAAGGCCTGTTGTCTCAGGCCCCAGCTTTAAGAGGAAGGAAAACCTGACACCATGTGCACCAAGGTGATTCTTGGGAGAGGTGAGCCCATTAAATATGTAACAGTGCGGTGACTGAAGCCCCAAATTCTACTCATGCCTGAGTAATTTCAGATCTTTCCCATACAAAAAATAGCCAAAAATTCATACTTTGGTGATCAGCATAGGGCTGTTGTCTTTTTTTCTTTGCCCTCTTATTCTGGGAGGTCATAGGTTCAACTGCAGAACAGTGTGCCCATGGAGCTGGTAGGGATCTACCATCTTGCCCACAGACACATCAGCGGAACAGGTTAGTGGGGGCTTGAACCCTATTTCCAACCCCAAAATTGAGTATTAATGCCGTCTGAGAGCGGTGTGTGTGTGTGTGTGTGTGTGTGTCTCACCGTGTCCCCTGTGCGGTATGGTGTGGAGCCTTTGCCTCCAGCTATGCTGAAGCCCAGTCCTTTGTCATTGCGGACCAGACAGGTGGAGAGCCGTTGCCTGGGCCCACTGGGACTGGCCTCTACGCAGAAGGGCAGGCCGCTGCTGCGTCTCTCCCGGGGGAAGTAGTCATCCTCGGGCCTCAGAGGTGTGGTGGTGATGGCATTCTCTGGTTCCACCATGCGTTCACGTAGCACCGTCATAGAAACAGTGGCCCCAGAGCTGCGGAGAGCCTCTACTGCTGTGTGATGCTCGGCGCCGTGGAGGTCCACACCGTTCACCTGAGATAAAAGGCGATGGAAACAGAAATGTTGACCTTAGATGTACTCGAATGTGGATTCCTTAACTTTTCTAATGACATGTCACAACAATTCAAGGACAGGTGTTTCTCTTTATCTTGTGTTAGAATATCCATCTTTTCATCTTGCAGAGGTCACCGAGATTCCAGATCTTAATACCATTATCTTGATTGGTTAGATCCCCATGAATTTCGAAAATGCATTTTTCAGATTCCGATTTTTTTTCTGGCTGTGGTAACATATATTCTTTGAGTTTTCTAGTAGCACAGGAACCCTATTTGATGAAAAAAATGTAAATGTAAAAGTACAGTAGAATAGAAAGAGTGACAGGGGCAGAGACATCTGCTCACCATCATTTGACCACAGTACTGGACATGCACATACAAGGCTTTACCTCTAGTAGTTTGTCTCCCACTTTGACCCCTGCTCTGGCTGCAGGGCCCTCTTCAGACACCCTGGAGATGAAGATTCCCTATAACAGGAAAAAGCAAAAAACTCTTTGAATCTAAAATTTTCAACTTCCCTCGGATGAGAAAGTGAGGAGAAAAGAACTGCACATCAATGGCATCCGGCATCATTTTACCTCATCGTCCCCCTTGTAAGGTGTTGAGCCCTTCCCTCCAGCAATGCTGATACCCAGGCCGCCTGTCTGCCGTAAGATGGTCAGTGTGTACTGCAAGTTGAGGATAGAGGCGAGTCAGCTGGACTGATGATGAAGGACCCAATGTGACACCCCTAAACTCCAGTCAGATTAGGAGGGAGAGCGGCCCACAACACTAATTACTTTAGATACTCATCTTTTAACATTTTCAACTTTTTTTTCTGCTGGAGCTCAATACGCTGATGGCTGCATATGGATAGTGTCAAATTATTTTCAAATGCTGGACTTTGTTGAGGCACAAGTTGTGGGTGCGCTCCCTCTTTCCACTAGAGGTAGGAGCCAATCTGTCAACAGCAGCACAAGATAGAATTGAAATGTATGGAGGCTAATTGCAATTCAAGTGCAATTTGGATGAATTTGTGTTTCTTTATCATTTAGTATACACAATTTTCTTTAAAAGGAGCTGAAATACAGCAAGTCTGAAGAAATTAAAGTGGTGCCAAGTAACTTAATGTCATCATGATATAAACTCTTATCTGACATTATTAGTTCGAGAACATGCACTGAAAAACCCCTCGCTGTCTGAAGCCATTTGAACAGAAAATCCAGTGGCTAAGTCTCACACTGAACATAGGTACAGTGTGTTTTCTGTGTGTGTATGTGCGTGTGTGTGTGTTGTGGGGGGGAAAAAAACTTAAAATACCATCACAGCAATGCAGACTGAATATATGTATGCTGTTTGCGCACAAGCCATGCAGAACGGGAGATGGGAGAGAGGTGGAGGGTGGGCAGAGGTGAAAGAGGAACAGGGGAGAGGATAGTGGTGTATCCTGGGCAGAAGGAGAAGCTTGCAAGGTCTTTGCAGTAGTGCAGAGACCCCCGGCATCTTTGGTAACCAGATTCTATGCATTCACTGGCAAATTTCTGGAAATATCTTGAGCAGACATTAAAGATGCACACAAAAAAAAGTAATTACTGTCATTTCCCATGAGTATCTTCATCAGAGATCTAATAAATCATTATAAATACATAACAAAAAATGTCCATAAACAGATTATAGAACATACGCAGTATATAGAAACTGAGGAGAGATGTAGTACGGCTTCCAACCAGGTGCCATGGAGGGCCAACAGTACGTAGATTTTAACTTCAACCAAACTCTACATCAATATTATCCAATTGGATAACGTCAATTAGTGGCGGGGGAACTAACAAGCGGATTAAACTGCAGTAGTGAATGGAAACCTACATAATCTTGGGCCTCCATGGCACATCTCAGAAACACTGCCTTAATACAAGAGTGGGAAGGTTACATAAGGTTACACTCGCTGGTAAATTTGGTCGGTAAGCCACTTTGGCAGTCAACTTGTTTGTTTTGTTTTTTTCCAAGAGCTGTGTAATTTCTACCTGTGCACTATACTCGGTTCTTACAACTGGAATAACAACAACAAATTAAAATAGACTAGAAACGCAAATTGAAATAAAGGTTGCAGATAACTAATATATTTACCAAGATCTCATATTTTTGAATGCTTCTAGGTTTTCTGCCGCCTGTGTATAGAGTTCACTGAGGGCTGATGATACGAGCCAAGTCTTTGAAGGGAGAAGCCCTAAACAACAAAAGTACTGAAACGGCCAGCTCCCGTCTGTCTTAATGCAAAAATTGGGGGGCCGTGAGTCGTTTGCTTTGTTTCAATTAATAACACTCAGCATCCCCTACTGATATTTGAGTTATATTACATGCATTACATTAAGGAAAGCTAAAATATTACACATAACCCCTTGAAGAGGTCCAGATCCATTACAAAGATAAACCTCAAAAATAAATGGACAGACTAACTAAGAATAGAAATATTTCACTAACAAAATATTAAACGCAGCAGGCGAATTTTGGAAGCCACCACTGAAGCAACTGGATGAAAAGAAAAGTTCCTGTCCCGTTTCTTACACAAATTGCAATTCAGATTACAACTCTTACTGAGTATTCATTTGCTGGGTATCAAAATGGTCTTTCAGGCTGGTAGCACATTAAACACTGTTTAATGGACCTACAGTACATGGGTCTCATAACAGCCACGGTCACAGCAACTTACAGGCATACATTCAGAAACTGCAGCCTAAAGCTGCTATGAGGAGTTTTGGATTTGGGTTGACTTTGATGAACGCTGTGGACAAAAGCAGTTGTGTTTCATGTAACAACTTCATACTGTTGCAAAGATCTACATTCACCCTCTTTTAGCTCATGCATAGTTTTTGCTGAGTGAGAAATGTAGGGGGTATTTTGGGGGGGAAAACCCCAAACAGATATTTGCAAGATATACAGCGATGAGGTAATGCTTCTATTATTGTGGCTTTGTGCGCCATAAAGCATTTTGTCAGATTTCACAGTGAATCTGATCTGGAGACTGGCATCGAGAAATATTAGCAACAGCGAATCCTCTTGCTGACAGTCTATTTATTTATGTCAGTCTTACAGAGGCATCAACATTAAAGTCAGTGATAAATAACCAGTGAGGAACTCCTCATAACAGCTTTAAAAGAATAAATCTATAGTCTTCTGATGACCACATTATGTTTATGTTCAATAAGTAATCTTGACTGTCAATGACCATCAACACCTCTAACATCTACAGATCCCTAAGACAGCTAGCTTTTTGCTGCTATTAAGCTAAAATATGCTAAAAAGTGAGTTTCAACACAGTAAAACAAACCTAAACAAATTCCAAATACAAGTCTTTATAAATACTGATTAGTTACAACAGAGAATACACAATAAAGTGACATTGTTTCACGTGTAGTATGTAGCCTGTGGTACATAATACTGTCAAGACATTGGGATTTTTCTTCAAATATTTTTCATTAAAATTTGTACAGTTGACTTTTTTGAAAATGATGACATGAAAAAAACACTAAAAACAGACAGTATGAGGTCATAAAATATGAGATAATTTGTATAACTAAGGTAAAATGTCTTCGCATGCTCAGCGCATGTGGTCAGTCCATTGTTGAGGGTTAAGGGCAGCTTCTTCTGTTCCGTTCGGCAGCTAAATTCATAAGATCTCCTGTAGTGCCTGACCTGAAATACTTGAGCAAGGACAGCTGCTGCAGACTTTCACTGTCACAGGACAAGCAGCTCTTTCAATACAGGGCGGCAGGCTGAGGAAGGGAATGAGGAGAAGCCAAAGAAGACAAGCAGAGGAAGAATACCGTAGGAGAGAGAGTAGCATGGTAGAACCTGATAGTCAGGTAGGACATAAGGATATCCATTCTCTCTCTTTGAACAACATAAAATTAAGTTTGCCCTGAAACTTCCAATTTTCACAAACTTGCAGCATTTTGGAGAAAACTGCGGGAATTTGGGGTAGCGAAACACATTCCTGGAGATAATGGAATGCATACTGTGGGTGAGGCATCATGGCTTTGTGTGCCCAGGGCAATGCTCTTTATGGAAAGCAACTTAGGGGGACTTCTTCTTTAGAATTAAGCAAAACCACTTTACATGGATTTCCAACATCTGAAAAATGAGTCTATGAATTTGAGTCGGTTCCAAGTCTATTGTTACAGATATACTGAGATTTGAAGACACATTTGCTGTGGAAAAACAAAATACAGTTGATGAGTCCCTGCATCCAGGTTCTACCATGCTGACTGTCTGTTGAGTGAGGTATGGTGAGCGCGTCCCTAGTGATTGGCTTGGATTAATCATGAATTTCTGTGGGCTGTTTTTCCCCCCTCTAAGAACAGGTGGGTGAATGGATGGGTGAGTAGGGGACAGAGAGAGGTGGAGAGAGAGAGAGAGAGAGAGAGAAAGAGAGAGAGAGAGAGACTGGATGGGAAAGAGTAGGTACAGACCTCTTCCTCCTCAATTCGAGCAGGTTCAATCAGCAGATTATTGACTTGATCAAATGACACCCCCTGTTAGGACAGGAACCAGCGAAAAGCATGCGGATTAGTGAGGCCAAAAATAAAAATATGCACACACGCGGACTCACAAAACAAACAAAAAAACTGATGTATATAAACACACACACACTTTCAATTGATATCACCACATAAGACCAAACACACTGTTCCCTGCTTTGGGGGTCACTTGACTTCACAGCCTGTTGCGGTGGACTACTGAAGCAAACACAGACACACAAACATAGACATACAAAAAACACACACACACACACACACACACACACACACACACACACACCCAGACACACACACAACCCCGGCCACCAGAAGCAAATGCAGAGGCAGAGGTGGAAAGCTGAGACCCGGGAACTGAACTTAAGTAGAAAACACACAGGGAGAGGTGGACCCCCCCCCCCAAAAAAAAGTACAAAATGTTGCCCAACCAGAGAAAGCCCAGTGCTAACAGAGCCATCAGAGCATGCAAAAGAACAATGCAAGAAAAATAGCTGCAATTTAACATGCAGGCCTGCATATTAACGTCAGTGAAATATCAGGAAGATTTTACAAACCTGAAAGACTAAAAAACAGACAGAACAAATGAAACTTACTAAAAAGTTATTTAGGATGTAGTATCTGATGTTATCAAGCTGTCATATTCCAAAGAAAGACATCTACAGGATTCATCTCTTACATGCACTGATGATGGAAAAGGATTAGAAAAGGTTAAAGAATAAAAATGATGCAAAAAGTAATTTAAGATAAAAAAAAAAAATAAAAAAAAACCCTCCTCAGAATTAGATTTGCGCAAACCAAGAGGGACTCTTCTGTAAGGTATTCTGCTCTCATGAAATAGAGCTAATGTTACAGCTGACTTTACAATAGGCCAGCATGAAAACTACTCGACTCTTTGGATCTCAATATTCCAGCTCTGCCAGTGAGCGTTCTGGTAAACCTGAAGGCAGTCACACAGGCAAACACACATCCACACACACCAAAACAAATTCTACTCATTTCATGATTATTCGGTTTCAGATTAAGCGGGCCCCTGATCCTGCATAATTTGAGTTTATGGTCATTTCATTAACTTAGCCTTCGAGTCCATTTGATCAAAAAAAAAAGCAGAAAAAAAAGAATAATGAAATCTTACTTTATAGACTGTTTCATGTTCTGATGTGGGGAAGAGAAACAACATTATGCAGGACCAGGAGACGCGGTTGAGTCTTGATTAAAACGCTCAAGAGATTCCCCCAGTTAGCACAAATAAAATTTAAAAAATGCCGAAGGGTAGCCGATCACTGCTTATCAATGTGAAGATTTGTGTTCATTAACCGTGTTTCAGGAGCAATCCTCACTCGTTCGACACACACACACACACACTCACGCAAAGTTATGAGGGCATGTGGGTGAAAAGTTCATTAGCAGATAAAAAACAGGACACGGTAAATGAAATGGTGAGAAGCGTAGTACTGAGATGGGCAGAGGGGGTGTGGAGGAAGAGGAACTGGGCTAGAGCTCAGTCTGCAGCTGGGGGGGCAGATAAAGCATTGTCATTTGACATCAGATGTAGAATTCATATCCTGGTACATTGACAGTCATCAAAGAGAGAAGCACAAGAGTTTTTCTTGATATTAAAGCTGGGATATGCCGTTTTTTTATGGTGTCATTGGGCAAAGATTCCATAACCTTTCAGCATATTGTAATTCAAGTGGTCTGAGAAAACTAGACTTCCACACCTCCTCTTGGTTTGTCTGTGAATGTTCTCATTCATCCAGGTCATAGTTATCCAAAGGAATTGAATCAAGTGCAACTGGACTTGGTTATAACCAAGTCCAGTTGCACTTGATTCAATTCCTTTGGACTCCTCTTGGTTCTGTATTCAGGCTTTAAAACACGTAGCCCGGGATGGAAGATTTTAGCCAATCACGGGTCATTTCAGAGAGAGGGCGTTCCTATTGGCTGTTCTACAAATGCAGATGTGTGTGTACACGATCAATTCGTGTCTGCCCTGCCTTGCCGGTCACATGTGGTTGTAACCCTTACCCTAAAAATCAACAAGACCAACTCAAAATGGATGCTTCACATTAACAATATTAGTGTATCTAAGAGCAAAAATAATTTTTTATATGATAGATTATCAACTATGATACAAGTTTCATGAGGCTTGCTTTGACATTTCCTGTTTGTACATGAGTGTAAGGGGCTGAAGAGCGATGTGGAGGTCATTTGGTAGGAGGAACTTAGCAGAGTGATACGATGCAGCGGAGAGAGGCGGAAGGAATTGCATTAGAGTGTTCAATGTCATCTACTGCAGCTTTAACATGAACCAAAAACCCACAAACATTTAAGACAATAGTATGATATTATCTACGAGTGCCACAGAACATTTTTTTTCAGCACAGTTAAACCTCTCATACCTCCCTGCTGCTGGAATTGTGGATCTAAAAGTGATGCAGGGTTTTTGGGGGTGGGGGTTTGGGGTTCAGTCATAATAAATAAATGTGTGTAGGCAATTGTGGAGGACCTCTTTTCTGTGCGGGGAGGGGGGGGGGCAGAGAAGGAGAAAGGCCAAGCTTTGAGGGAGGTATTGTAAGAGAAGGCTATTTGTCGGAATTTAGCCAAAACCACAAATTAGTTCCCAAACACCATCTCATCAATTTGTAACACAAGGCCAGAGGCACTGAGTTACACGGCTCTGCATGCAATGCCTTATCCCTCTAAACAGCAGTCTACTCCACAGTGAATGCAGGTTGCAAGGTGACAGATGGCTTCTATGCAGGTTAAGGGCTTACATAGAAGCAGTGAGCAAAGCTATTGCTAATAGTCTCATGGCACAGACAACGACCTTGAAAGATATATCCACAGTAAACGAACTGAATTGTTGCATGATGTGCTGATTATAAATTTTTTTGCTTTTGAGTAGAATGCAATAAACACCATAATGTTACTGTCTTTGTAGTGTACTTGTGGACTGCATGTGAGGTCCCATTGTCCCTGTTCCTATATCTATTCTAATACAACTAAAATGACACTTAAATATCTATGCACAGTCATCACCAAGACAACCTGCGGGGTGTTCACTGTACTTGACATAATGTTATTTAGAATCACAAATGTAACCAGTGTGTCGCCAGCTACTGCCCGATCCAGAGTCCACCCTCCCGGCTCCCCTGGCTATCACTGTTACCTTGACTTGGCTGGAGTTGACCTGGAGATGCCGGCTGTCCTCCAACCCCGGCGTCTCCATTCTAAGATGCCTCCGAGGGGTGAGATTAACCTCCTCTTCCCCTTCCTCCTCCTCATCCTCCTCCTCCTGGTTGTCAGTGACGACCTGGGACGTGGGGCTAAGGCCATCGGGGCTGAAGCCTTGCAGCAGTGCGGCCACAGCCTCAGGCTTGGGCAGCTTGGTGATCTTGAAGTGCTTCTTGTAGTGCGGCGTGTCCTTCCGGATCAGACGCTGCTTCTCTACTCGGAAAATCGGCTGCTCGTCCTCCTCGTTGCTCCTCTCGCCATCGTCTTCATCATCCTCATCCTCCATGCGGATGATGGGCTCCTCCGCAAAGTGCACGGTGGGCTGGAGTGAGTCGGGACCGGAGAGACAACAGGGGCATGAGAAGAAGAACAGAGAGGAAAGAGAGAAACAAGCCACCAAACAGATTGATTTTTCTTACTTTTTGTTCATTGAAAATCTTTATTTTATTGAATATACCCATGATCCCCTCAACATTGCAAAACTGTAACAGCATAATTGTTGAGTCAGCAAATGGCCTGATCATGAAATTCACATGTGATGGAAGGAAAGTAGAAATGGACAAATAGTCATATGCTGAGACTATCGCATTGGGAGATAAGACAATTTTTTGAATACTCACCTCAATGTACTCCACTTCCATCTCATCCAACTCCTCCTCCTCCTGGGGGGAGTGTCTGTCCATTAGTAACTCCCCCTGAGCAGCTGCGGTTGTGCCAATCCCGTCTTCATGGGAGTTGGCTGACACTGTGCTGTTGGAGGCCTGGGAGTCATGGCTCTGATTGGAAAGGTCACTCAGCCGCTTCTCCTGCAACCAACCAATCCAATTTTCTTGACTCCCATCTGCATCAGTAGTTTATATTGCAACATTGCAATGCCATTTTTATCTCTCTCTGTGCATAGTAATGCCTTATTATGTCAAAGACAGGGCAGGAAACTTACCTTTTTTTTTAGGTTCTTGAAACGTTGGCTGGTATATTTCAAAGTTTACAAGGAACTACCTTCTCTTACTGTTAAACCAGACTAAAGAACAGATTAATAGCACCTAATGATGGCTTGTTACCTGGCAGGGTGTCCAGTAGAACAGAGATACTTATCAGCTAGACTTTGCATCATTTGGCTGGTTGATGAAGTTATCAACTCTCCTCAATGACACACCCCACATGATAGATTATACATTAGACACATTATACAGTAAGGGGTGTGTGTGTGTGTGTGTGTGTGTGTGTGTGTGTGCTGCAGTACCTGTGGGTCAGGAGACTCAGCATCTCCATCAGGTCTAGATGTGTAGGCCTCATTCCTCCTCTCCTCAATCACCTTCTTCATCACCTTCAGCTCACTGGGGTGTGGTGTGGCTCTGCGCTGAAGCCCCTGAGGTAGACAAAATTAGAAGGGAGGGGGAAAAAAAACAACAACTTTTAGGCGACAGCTGTGCAAGTTCATAGGCAAACTATGAAATCATTTGACACAAAGTAATGACCTGCGGGTGAAGGCAGCAAATTATGTCAAATGTGTCATGTATGCAATGACATAAATCACAGATTACTCCTATTCAGTGCTGCCAAACCTGAAGCACTACAAATTAAATTAGGATTCAAATTCACATCCATACGCTCAAATAAAGGCTTATATTGACTTGTGCATCAATGCTTTTTAATAAATTTTCCCAAGTCTGTTACAGCTGATAAATGGCACAACAAATGACAGGAATGTTATCTAAAAAAATAAAATGTTTTCATCAAGATTTTTCAAGCCTGTTATGTTTTTGGATGGATGCTACATTTATAAATCAGGTTAAGACTAAAAATTCTATATGAGTTTGACAGACAAAATTAAAGACAGGATGGGACTTTTTAAGGACACCCCAAACAAGGAGAGGTGGAGAGAGGAAACAAGCAGATCTTCACCCTGCACTCTGCGGCAGCCTCGTCATCCTCCTCCTCAGCCTTCATCTCTTCTTGGAACTGTATGACTGACACTCTGTTCAGGTTACTGTCTGTCCAGCTGTCATCCACACTGTTCTGAAGTAGGTTTTCTGTTAGACAGACAGATATATAAATAGATTGATAGATGGACAGATAGATAGATTAAAAGAGTGAGAGGTCAGATTGTGATCTAATACAGGCGGCAGAACCTTTGGGTATTCTTCTCTGAAAACTATAAATACAGACTCATGGCAGCCCCGCATCACATCTGCAGTTCTAGCTACAGCTAGCAAATTAAAAACTACTTCACACATCAAAACAAACTGTAACGGCACAAACATCTATAACCGTCATAATCAATGTCAGACATTATAAACTGCCACCAAATGTCTTCCATTTTGCTATACACTATTTTCAAGTTATACAAAAAATAAAAGGTTTGTTGTATCCAAATGAAAAATTATAACTGGGGCAATTTTGTTTTCAAATTAGTATTCAAAGTATGATCAAATCTAAATGGCAGACATATAAGTGTGAAGTATGAAAACATTCAAGCGTTATTTAATTACAAAATTTGGATATAAAAATGCCATGCAATCAAGTCAAGCATTGGCCAATACTGGGAATCAGAGGGTGCATGTGTGGAGAGAGACTCACTGGAGATATATATATATATATATATATATATATATATATATATATATATATATATATATATATGTATGTATGTATAAATTCTAAGAACTTGTACCTTCCAAAAATAAAAGGTTTGCTAAGTGACCATTTTGGTCTGACCCTAACCCTGTCTTTATTTTCATAATATAATAATAAAAGATGGGTAAACCGTTTACACTTGAGCATGCACAACTCACGTCTAGTTGACTCAAACTGGACAGCGACAAGAATATGCAACACTTCCTGTTTTGAGGAAGTTGTTCCTTTATAACCTCTGCATTTTTTTTGATTATCAAAATTCTTTTAATAACTTTTGATCATGCCGCTGTTTGAGCTGAGTCGATTGTAGATGTGCCGCGCATGCACACGAATTGTTGACTTAGATCTGGCAACGACAGACAGCAGCGTTGGTCGAGTGAGCTAAAGAGTGAATGAAGAGAGGGAACTGCAGTAGCAAAAACAAACGTTTTTCAAAGGTTTTGAATCGATACAACCATGAGAGGTTCTTGATCATAAAATAATAACTGTGCCATAAAAATGTGAGGTTGATAAGTCCAGAAGTATGCGAGATGAGCCTCGGCCAGATCACATGCACACACACACACACACACACACACACACACACACACACACACACACACACACACACACACACACACACACACGGGATAAAAATTGATGGTGAGGTGTAAAGGTGTCACTTACCCAGGCTGGGGGAAGGCTGCTGGGGCAGCAGGTAGCATGTTAGCACTTTCTCCCCCGTCTGCTCGTCATCCTCCGTCTGGAACTTGAGCATGGGCTGAGACTGGTTCTCTGCCAGCCACATGGCCTTCAGGTTGAGGTTGGCCAAGGCAAAAGGGAGGTTTTGTAATCTGAACAGCGGGAAAGGCAAAGACCCAAAGAGAGGAATGTTCAAACACGGAACAGCTCAAGGTAAGAGCCTAATTTAGAATAGCAACATGCCCTGTGATGGCCTGGTGGCCTGTCCCTGCCTGCAGCCCAATGACTGCTGGGATAGGCTCCAGCATCCCCGCGACCCTGACAGCAGGATAAGCAATTCGGATAACCGATGGCCATTCAAGCTTGTACAAAGACAGTAAAGAATAATACTTCCTAAAGCGAAATTCATTCTTCAGATCCTATTTCTAGGAATGTAATTATATAATTGTATTATACTGAGCGCGAAGCTGAAAAAGATCTCGACTAGAGTAATTCATACAGAGAAACAAGACTGTATAATCAGATGTTATCTAGAAACGTTTCCATGAAATGCTCCATTGTGAGAGTTTAGAAGAAAGTTAAATTGATTTTTTTATATCTAAATTACCTTACCTAAGAGTGATGACACACCACATCATGTTTAAGATCTTACCTAGCATCTATGACTTGCCTGACATGACACAACAACCCTACTCATAAACTCAAATGCTGAGCGTACAAGTAGAATTATTGAAATGATAATTATTTGATCTGATTCACTTCATCTCATTTGCATTTTCTGGTGGTGAACATTTAACATTTTTATTGAGTATAGGTCACTGGATGGATGGACACTGTCAGGACCTGTGTACCACTCAATGTCATCCATCCATTATCCACACCACTTATCCTGCTCTCAGGGTCGTGGGGATGCTGGAGCCTATCCCAGTAGTCACTGGGTGGCAGGCTGGGAGATACCCTGGACAGGCTGCCAGTCCATCCAGGGCTGACACACACACACACACACACGCGCACACACACACACACACCCCTAGGGACGATTTAGTATGGCTGATTCACCTGACCTACATGTCTTTGGGAGGAAACCAGAGCACCCAGAGGACACCCACACAGACACAGGGAGAACATGCAAACTCCACACAGATGGACAATCAATGTCATTAACTTTGAAATATTAATGCTGTAGTGTTTATTTGAAGAGGAGGTGTCTCCTAGAACAGCGTTTCTCAAACCTCTCCTGGAGGACCACTTGTCCTGCATGTTTTAGATCTCTCCCTGCTCCAACACAGCTGATTCAAATGATCAAGTCGTTATGAGCTCCCGAAGCTGCCTAATAACAACACTGATCATTTAAATCAGCTGTGTTTGGAGCAGGGAGAGATCTAAAACATGCAGGACAAGTGGTCCTCCAGGAGAGGTTTGAGAAACGCTGTCCTAGAACTACTCTTGAACAGCACAAGGAAAATTGCTGTACATCAGATGTGCACTTGTTGATGCTGAAGTTTACAGGAAAAACCGGGATATTTCAGAAAACTGGTTCTTTCTAAAGGTTGCCTGATATCAGACAGAATTTTCAAGTAGTTACACTCCATTTTCATCTTCAGTCTGAGATTGCCTCCATTCTAACCAATTTCCATGGGGGAGGGGGGATTTGATTTTCCCTAACCAATCACTAGAGACCAACATATCTGCCTGAATCTGATGTCATTTCAAGTCAAAACTGATGCGTAGTCATGCCAACATATTGTCTGTGAATGTTCTCATTCATCCAGGTCATGGTTATCCAAAGGAATTGAAACAAGTGCAACTGGACTTGGTATATATCCGTGAAGATGTTTCGCCTCTCATCCAAGAGGCTTCATCAGTTCGTGCCTTTCTGACTAGACCAAGATAGTCTGACTGGGTGGTGATGAAACTCAGATATTTATCTTCTTTGGAGTCGTTATCAGAGCTATTGATGTCCATGGCTCTCATGGATCACAAAGAGCCATATACATCAATAGCTCTGATAACGACGGGCGTGGATAAACATCGGAACACAAAAGAGCCACACAAATCAATACCTCTGATAACGACGGGCGTTGCTAAACATCGGAACACAAAGAGCTATGGACATCAATAGTTCTGATAACGACTCCAAAGAGGATAAATATCTGAGTTTCATCACCAGCCAGTCAGACTAGCTTGGCCTAGTCAGAAAGGCACGAACTGATGAAGCCTCTTGGATGAGAGGCGAAACGTCTTCACGGATATATATCAAGTCCAGTTGAACTTGATTAAATTCCTTTGGATGCCAACATATTGGTTTTGCTGGAATTTTTAAGAGTGGAGCAAAGTAAAAATAAACTATGATGTCGGGCGATATTGAGAAGATGTGCTGTCTAATGCCTGACAACAGCATTAGTCCCACCCGAGGCGCAGATTGGCTAATTGTTAGCCCCCCTGAGGTGCTCATTGGAGAATCGCTTCTTCAACCGAGAAACTGCTCTTTCATGTAACAATGCCAGACCAAAAGAATCAGTCAACTTGGTGGTGCGGGCGGATTCAAAGGTCTGGACCCAGGCAACTCTAAAGGCAATATTTTAGGAAATTACACGTTTACAGAACGTGTCTAAATCAGCATATTTTGCGACTTTTATAATGTAGTAAGATAGTAGTAGTAGTAGTATAATACATTTTCAAAAATGGAGCCCTCAAGCCTTGTCATAAAGTTTTCAACACATGGCAAACAATCTAAGCCATTATTTTAGATTTGGCTGTTGACTCGTCATGACAGGTCACTGCAATAACAGTTATGGCTGTTTAGTTACCTATTTCCCGCCACATCCAGCACGTGCAGCTCGGTAGCATCGGCCAACTCAGCAGGCAGTTTGGCCAGGCGGTTATCTCTTAACGAGAGAACATTAAGGCTGGCACAGCCGCCCAGCTCGTTGGGCACATTGCCCAATCGGTTGCGGTCTACATTCAGATTGGTAAGCTTCTTCAGCTTGCCCAGCGAGCGAGGCAGCGACTAACAGAGAAGAATGAGGGAGAGGGTGAGAAATTGACAGTGATTATGAGAGATCCCATATTCCAAAAGGGAAATTGATAATGGATTTGAGAGTTGATAATGGGCTATATATCGAGTCATCGCAGGGCCGTAGGCAGTACAACGAAGTAGCTCAAGGCTCCCTACCTGCAAGAGGTTCTCTGTCAGGACAAGTTCTGTTAGATTCTCACATTCTCCTATGGAGTCAGTCAGGTGCGTTAACCTGTTTTGGTCCACTTTCAAGATAGACAGCTGTTTCAACGATCCTGGAAACATAGTGCATAACCATTAAAAACTCCCACCTACAAAGAAATGGTAGAACCAAACCACCAACCTTAACAAAACTGACACACAATATTATCTCTGTACAGATCCTAACCGTCACCTATTTATTGATAGAGTCGGTTTCTTATAAGCCATGGCTCACTGGCATCATTTCTCCAGTAGATGGTGATACTGTTCTTCATTAGCAAACCTCCATATCTAATATCACCCATTTACATTGGGGGGCTGCCCAACAGTCAACTTAATCAACAACGAAACTGAAAGAGACAGCAAATTTAAGCAAAACATCTAAAAAGCACACTTTATTTGTACAAGAGAAACAATGGGTTCCATCAAAAGTAAACATCAAACATCTGTTCTCTGTCCATCTTCTGTTTTTTCTCACCTATGCTATCTGGGACCATCTCCAGCAGATTCTGAGTGAGCAGCAAGTCAGTGAGGGCCAGGAGGCCGTTCAGCTCAGATGGCAGCTCCTGTAGTCTATTCTCTGACACATCCAGACACACCAACCTCCGGAGGTTCCCCAGCTCCTGCACGCAAGCATGCACACACACGCACACACACACGCACACAAATAGACACAGCGATGCACAGACACAATCTAAGAATACTTCATTTAACATGGAATTAATGAACATAACAAAAAAAAAATATTTACTATGAGTGATGTGGACGTAAGTGTCAGACCAGGTGATGTGTACTTACAGGCGGTAATGAGGCCAGCTGGTTACGGTC
Organism: Lampris incognitus; assembly: GCF_029633865.1. Classification (NCBI taxonomy): domain Eukaryota; kingdom Metazoa; phylum Chordata; class Actinopteri; order Lampriformes; family Lampridae; genus Lampris; species Lampris incognitus. Next base: position 23,267,113 of record NC_079229.1, on the reverse strand, counting down.
CAGCCACAGCTCCCTCAGGTTTGGGAGAGCACCGAGAGTGTCCGGCTGGGAGGCAGGGGTGGAGGGAAGGTGTTGACATGAAAAGGAGGTGTTAAAAGAAATTTTTTTTAAAATCAAGAGAGAATCGGGGGGGGGGGGGGGGGGGAAAGCATGTTGGCTCTTTTTCTCATGCCTGTGACATTAACACAAGAACAACCAAGGCTGTCATTCTGACGGTTTTGGATTTCCAAAGTTTAATAACATCGTGAAAAAAAAAGAAAAGAAAAAAAGAAGATAGACCTGCCGGTCCCCGAATACTCCTAAAATTGCACATATTTATGAGTTTTAGATTAATTGCACAAAAAAAGTTACAATAAGATCTACCTAAAACGACAATGAGCCGTCAAAAAGACAGCACGTACTTTGCATGTCACGTCACTATCTATGACGTGTGCTGGTCGCATCATTTCCTTTGTGAAGTTTATTGGTCTGTCCTATGAACAAATTAGCGTTCTCCAGTGCAGAGTAATAGTCTAAACTTGATTTTTGATTATTTCCAACATGTCTGGTTACAGACGCCGTTTCAGATGCACCATGACTACTACCGAGGTGTTGCAGTATTTACAGGCGTTGGACAGCAGCCATTTTAAATTGTTTGAAAAATAGTATTAAAGTTGTTAAAATGTTAATTTTGGTGTCGGTCATTTCTTAACAGACATATTAACATATGCAATGCATAATACCTCAATTGGGTATTTATCTTGATGAGTTTAAAAACCGTGGGTGGTAATTTTGACCGCACATGGTCGTTCTAGTAGTTTCGGTCGTTGTTTGGGACTGTTTCAATGGTTATTTTAAGTTATTTTTTTACATTTCACGTTTTATAGGCCTTGTCACGTTTGTTAGATTAGCAATATGTGTTTTCCATTTTGTTTTTCAAGTAATATTTTCACTTTTTCAATTTTGCTATTCAAGTTCGACCATGTCTCTCTGAAGTTTAACTTGTTTAAAAATAGTATTATAGCTGTCAAAATGTTAATTTTGATGTCAGTCATTTACGAACAGACATACTAACATATGCAATGCATTAATATCTCAACTGGGTATTTATCATGACAGAATGTAGAGTTTAAAACCGGCGGTCATTTTGACTGCCCATGGTCGTTTTAGGTAGGAGTGAAATCCCGGTCGTTCTAGTGTTAAAATGGGTGACTGTGTGTTTCTGAAGGTTATATGCAAAACATGAGTACAAGTACAGCAAAGACAACCACCTGCCACTACATTTAAATAAGTGTCATTTGGAAATGGCTAGAGGGTTTTGAACCATGACAAACACAAAGCTTTATAGAGCCCACTAAGGCCCTTAAATTCAAGGTGTAGCTGCGTAGGGAAAAAAAGTTAACTACGTCAGTATATCTTGTGTTAGTATTTGACACTAAGAGGCCCATTATGATCATCAATCTATGTCGTTCCTCAAAGGCAGTATTTGTTAAAGAGTTTTGAAGAATTCCGATTTTTAGTTTGACTGAACTACAAAGATTTTGAACGATTCTGAATTGAAAAAGATTTTTCAACCTTTTAAAAGCAGTCAACAGTTAAATAAATAAGATGAACGCTAAACGTTATTTAACATCCTTTTGCTCTCTTTTGCCATATAGGTTCATAAAGATTTCTGGTGGAGGTCCAAAACTAATTCAATAAACATGTATTTACTTGTATGTTTGGCGAGCATGTCAGAAAACAAGAAAGTCTTCAGACTACGAAATTAAGCTCAAAGTGCATTTTGAGTGACAAATGACACAAGGAAAATGTCAATGGAGCCATATGACAGGCAGGCAGGCAGGCAGGCAGGCAAGGTTTCAGCATGATGTCAACTGTTTGCTCAGCCTCCGCCCTTGTCAGATCAGGAGGCATTGTTTACCCTGTCCTATTGAGACAGGCAGGCGTTCCCAGGCTAAAACCAGCACTCACTCTAGGGTACAGTACATATAGGGCCCCAGGTCTGACAGACCGGCTCTACCGCGTTTGTGTGGTAAATATGTGGTTTACATCCTAAATTTTGTTATGCCTCTGTTGCCACACTAGTAGCTCAAACATAAAAAAAATGTCTCTTTTTATGTCTTTGAGCACCTGACAAGAGTGAAATGTGAAAATGAATGTCAGGCGGTAGAAAAATGAGGTGGTAAGATGCTTGGCTTACCAAATTTTCCAGTTCATTGCTGCCCAGGTCCAGCTGTTCCAGTTTCACCAGGAAAGAGAGTGACCTAAATGTGGACAGAGAACAGCACAGTCAAGTCACATGCCTGCAGCATAGAATGAAGAGGGGCACACCTATGCAGATGCAAATCATTCACACGTGCCAACATAAGAGAGGAATGCTCTTAAACGTCACAATGCTTAAGTCAGCAGTAGGTGCTGCCGTGAACCTTTGAACTAATTCTTCAATATCTCGCGCCTGCAGGAGAGGACACTTACGAGGGCAGAGACTTCAGCAGGTTCTCCCTGAGCTCCAATGTCACCAGGTTGGCTAGACTGCAAATAGAAGAGGGACAGATGAAGGAAAAGGAAAAAAAGAAAAAACAAGCAAAGAAAAGTGGGTGAGGACAGGGATGGAGGATTGGGGGTTGTTAGTCAGATGGTGGGTCTGCTCGTCTGGGCTGTCTTGGCATGGTGAGGGGCTTCTCCATCTGTCCGGGCACAGCAGTGGCCCAGGGAACAGCTACTAACTGAGATCCTGCTTGGCAATGAAATGTAACCTCATCAAAGCTTTCCTTGGTCTACTACTTTACAATACCTCATCAAGAATATATTTTTGATTATGCTTTTATATTTATAATATTTACCATTTCTTGTACAGGCATAATCGGATACAATTTATCTCAACTAATCCTGTTATGTTGGTGTATGTTGAATTTGTCACTTACAGACTTTATTCAACATGTTCTGGTCATTATGTTCTGGCTTTGTGAAACCAGCTGGTTATAATGCTGTGTTTTCTCACCGCACATATGCTGCTATTTCATGCACTCTCAAAAACTTTTAATCAATGACTTACGACCGGTGGTCTTACAACATGTATATGTTCTATATTCCATGACTTACTTTTAACTTGCATTTTTTTATTCTAATTTTCCATTTCTATTCCCTTTTATTTTGCTACTGTACCAATGCATACTCACCACAGGGACTAAGGTTTTATTCGGCGGTCTTCATGAAATAGTGTTTTAGTGTAGTTCAACTTTACAATTAAACTCCGCAGTTAAATGTGAAAATTGAAAGTACAAATAATATACTGACTGATTAATAGCGCAGCATCACTATGTATGAATGTCTTTTGTGCGCTGAGGTGATGAGGCCATTGTGTACTTACTTTCCAATGTCATTGGGCAGCGACTGCAATGACACATCATTGAGTGCTAGGTGAGCGAGCGCTCTGAGTTGAGTGAAACCATCTGGCAATCTGAAGAGCGTGAAAGAAAGACAAAAGTGAGGAGAGGGAAAAAAGCAAGTTAGAGCAGTGGTTCTCAAAGCGGGACCCAAGGACCATCAGTAGTCCTCGAACTGGCCCCACTATATATAGTTCAATACATCAGAAATGTAGAATGTATAATAATGAGCATCCTAATCAACAGAATCTCACGGGAAAAAAATCTTATGTTTGTGTGGGTCCGTGATGAATGGGGGGGGGGGGTGGAGGCCCCCCCCCCACACACACACACACACTTGAAGTATTTTATATAAAAGCTTAAAGCTTAGACTGTTGACAGATGACGGATCACCCTTCTGGAGAGTTCCATCTGCAAAAGTATTCAGCATCGAAGCCCCTGCCAAAAGCTTCGCTGGTATTCTATAGGAGGAAGTTAAATAGGAGAAAAATGCTGCCCTTGTTGGCTTGACGTGACACTTTCCATCAAATACAGAGTCATGACTGGGTCAGGGAGCAGCACAGTCACACAGTCATGCACTGTGCATAATCTCATCTCAGCTAGCGCCTGTTTTCATGTGTATAACACACACACACACACACAAGTATTGAAACTTCAATGCACACATACTTGCACACACATTTTGAAACAACTCATCGCACATTAACTGGGAAGCAGAAAAATAACAGCACACAAAAGGCAATCATCATGCTTTGTAAAATTAATCAAAGCAGTTCCCCATAAAGATACTAGCTGTTTCTATCCAACTTTTGACTAAATGTTGAGTGAAAAATGGAATGCCGCAATGTGCAAATTGATTCAACTGCCGAAGAACCAGCTGAACCTGAACGAAAAACAAAAAGGAAATTTGTGAAATATCCCAGCATCTTTGAGCTGTACAGAAAATTACACTGCAAAGCACAAACAACATACACCTCGATAAGTGACACATCAAGTTCACTATATTGAGGTAGCACAGCCTACAGAACCACGGGGCTAGACCAGCACTGGAGCTCGAAACAAGACGAGCGGGCAGCTCAACGACATAATGAGGTGGAGGCTGCAAGAGCTGGCACACCCATTGATGGGCTGATGAACATCACCATTCGCAAGATTAATGCCGCCAACCAGGAGATCCTTATAAAACTTTTCAACACTGCATATTATGTTCTGAAAAATGAGGAATGCTTTACATCCTTACCTCGTCTGCTGGATCATCAAATAAAGAACGGATCTGATTTGGTGTGACTGACAAGCTACAGGACGGATCAGGCATGCAGGAGGTAACGTTTGTTTAATTAACTTATTATAGGCTAATTTACGGTAACACATTGGAGATTAACGTTCGATCTTAGTATGTTATATAGTTATGTTTTTTCATTATTATTTTTTTTGTGTGGATTTTTCCTCCTTTTTCTCGCCAATTGAAGTTGGCCAATTATCCCACTCTTCCGAGCCGTCCTGCTTGCTGCTCCACCACCTCTGCCGATCCGGGGAGGGCTGCAGACCACCACATGCCTCCTCCGATACATGTGGAGTCGCCAGCCGCTTCTTTTTACCTGACAGTGAGGCGTTTTGCCAGGGGGATGTAGTGCGTGGGAGGATCACGCTATTCCCCCCAGTTCCCCCTCCCCCCCGAACAGGCACCCTGACCGACCAGAGCAGGCGCTAGTGCAGCGACCAGGACACATGCCCACCCGCAGACACGGGCAATTGTATCTGCAGGGATTCCTGACCAAGCTGGAGGTAACGCAGGGATTTGAACCACCGATCCCCGTGTTGGTAGGCAACCGAATAGACCGCCAAGCCACCCAGACGCCCATGTTTTTTCATTATTATTATGACTCCTAGTGTCTATCTACTTCTGAGCAAACACTCACAATATAAAGTGACCAAAAGTAGCAACCATATTTTCAGTTTCGGCAACCAAAAGCTGACGCCTTGTTGCCAGCCTGGCAACTATTTTTCAAAGTTAGTGTTGAACCCTGATGCTCATAGAAAAAATGCTTTGATGGTTTGAAACATAGCTACTGAGAAAAGGTATGGACTGCTTCAATCCATTTACCTAGAGAGGGGGTTTCCGCTGAAGTCGGCAATCTCCAGGGCCTTGCAAAACTTTATGCTCTCCGGGATCTCAGGAATGTCTGCAGGAAAGACAGGGAGGTTTAGACATAAGTCAGCACCGTGGACTTTCTATAGATCAAATCATTTCAGGTTCCCCTCATAATCGCAACCAGATGTTCTGGGAGAAGCGAGGTGAGAGAGAGAGAGAGACAGAGAGAGAGGAGGGACACAAGGGAGGACAGAGAGAGAAAGACTGAAGGGGTACAAAGGGAGGATGGAGGCAAAGAAACGGCAATGCACCTTCATGCTAATTTTTCCATCTGGCCATACTCATGTCAGGATTAAATCACAGCTCTTGTTACTGTTCCACATTAATCTGCATCCGTTCCCTCGGATCCTATGTCAAAGCAACAAGGGCGTATTGTAATACATTATTTTGAGCCATCATAAACACTCAGCGCTTCATTCTCACAGGTTGGTCATTCACTGGAAGAAGATATAATTTCCAGAGAGCCCACTTAATAATAGTGATTTGAAATATATCTAAAAAGTCTACAAGAAGTGGTAAAAAACCCATCGACATATTAAATAGAAAGTGAAAAAAAATATTTAAACATATAGAAAAAATGCAGAAGAAACACAGTAACTAAACATTAACATAAGATGTGACAAATGCATGTGACAAATAAAGTACTTGAACTTGAAGAACAAGTCTACAAATTAATGCTGAAGTGGTCTTAGAAACTACAAAATCGGATGCCACAAATGGACACTGCAAGGACCGACCATGTGCATGATAAGGAAGTCTGTGGTGAGCACTTGGACAGCGACAAATTGCTCAACAGGCTGTGTTGTCCAGCAGTTGGAGCAGGTAGAGAGATATATGGGTGTTGGACCTTATTGGGGCCACTGCACACTGAATTCACAGCAATTGATGCAGTCCAAATCAGACAGATCTCACAATTACCACACTTCCTGTCACTGGCAGGAGTATATACAATATCCATCTGCTTCAAACAAGGATATTGTGTGTGGGTGTGTGCGTGTGTGTGCACACACGCGTATGTTTGACTGCTGCTAAATTGCAGGGTGGAATACAAGAGGCCTAGATAAATTGTGTTTCATCTAAAATTTGTGCGGTGGCTCATTGAGGGCAGAGCCAGGTATTGATTTCTGGATGGCTTATGGGGCTGTATCATTTTCTTTTGTAGTTTTATATCACAAAGACAAATAGGGAGGGCAATATCTTTGGATGAATGTGAATTTTTTTGCATGCCATTAATAAAGCCTATTTTTTGTCTACTGACCATTGCTGGTCTGCACATTCCCTACTTTGGTTTGGTTGCAACCCAAATTCTGGCTCGCAAAATGTGCTTGATGAAAGTTTGTTAAACATGTGGGCCTCTTATTTGCCTTCTACTCTAAGGCAAGACAGCCAAGAGAGAAGGTCATTTTACAATATGTCGTTAAAAGAAATGTGTTAATGGTCAGGCTTCTGGGCACTCCAGCCCTCTTGTATTGATACAGTGGTATAACAGTGGACTCAAATACATAGTGGGCCACTGCGTATCTGCGTGCGTGCGTCCATGTGTGTTCGCGTGTAGGCTCACCATTTCTGGATATGTCCAGTTCCACCAGCTGCATGAAGTTGGCTACCTCAGGAGGAAGTCTCTGGATCTCATTGTCACTCAGGCCAAGCTTCCGCAAATTCAGTAGTCTGAAGAAAGGCTGAGGATACAGACAACACCATGTTAATCAAGGCAACAGACTTTATAAGCATACAGCTACAATTGTCTGCCATCCTCTCACACCAGCATGCATCGATTGACAGGTTTGCACAAAAGTCTTATTTGTTTATGTTTCTATCAGAGCTTTAATCCCCAAATATGGCTATGGTGAGGCTTGCATTGTGTTGGGGATTCTTTCAGTCTGGATTCAATCCAGCCACAATGTGTACACAAGCAATGTAAAGATATGGACAGGGCAGAAGGTAAAAAGCCATGCAGATAAAGAATAAATACAGCCATTTTAGGCCAAGTGTGCACATTAGGTTGCAGCGATCACTTGAACTCCAGTCTTTGGCATGGTTTAAGTGGAAAGAGTCACTGTATCATTAGACACAGTGTGGCTACTTTTTCTAGGTTCTTCTTAGACCACAGACGTATATCAGTGCAGACATTTCTGCCGTTAATCATCAAAGCACCATAACTGTAACTGCAAAACCAGTATGCACACAAGAAGTGCTGTGTATTCATATGGGACATGCCTCTAGAACCAGTTTCAAAAACATTCCATCCACATATTCCCGAAAACCCCTCTCACTATGGAAACATCAGCCAAACAAAGTGGATTTCGAGAGGAGAGGAGAGGAGAGGAGAGAGGAAAGGAGAAAAAGAGAGAGCGCCGGGCCTGTGGCCATGCCAAGTGCTTTCACAAGAACACAGTTGTTGGACCAGACAGCACTCGAACATTCCTTGTCCTGCTACACCGTGTGTGACCGTTTGTGTATGTTTGTGTGTGTTTGTCCTTTGCTGCTCAGATGGACCAACAGACAAGCTGGCGAGGGAACCGGGAACGAGGGAAGCCGGCCAAAACTATGCAGCGATTAACTCCTCAAACAGCCCCTGGTTCTGCAGCCCACAGAGGACCCACTGTCTATCTCGTTAATCTACGGTCAGATTCTCCCACTCCATCAGGATCGAAATTATAAAAGGAACTTAATAATCTGGGCTGTTTTGGTTAGGAATTTGATGGAATTCATTATTCTGGGATGCATTCTGACCGTATGCACACGAAAGTCTGACAACTTGGAAAGTGGACCCTTATTCAACCTAAGCCTTGGGCTTTCTGAGTGACCCTACGTTAAGACGACCCCTTTGTGTGTTGATAACCCTGGGGATTGATATGATTAACTGGAAAACCAGAAAAATAGTAGGTTGATTGTTCTCAACTAGGAATGGAATTTCACAATTGTATTGGTGTAACACCTGTTTAGAGGGAAAGTATAAATGAAGAGCAAAGGAAATGAAGTGTAACTGCAATGCCCTTGCCTGACAGTGGTGGAAAGTGCACACACACACACGCACACAAGGTGGCAGCTCTACAATTACTCTGCCAAAGGGAAGAATGCATCTGCTCTGTTCCTTGGTGTCAGACATTTCTTATTTTTAACTAGCTGTGTGCTTTGGGTTTAAGATGGGGGAATGGAGTGTCAATACCAGCAAGAATATTTCCCCTGAGCCATAAGGCACACCCGGGGCAGATCAGGAAGCTTGCATAGTAACCAAGAGATCATGTTAAGATTAGGACACAGTGGTCTGTGTCCACTGACCACAGTGGGTGGTGAGTCAAAAATATACAAGCCACTTCCACCATCTTGAGAGCAAACTACATGTTGTGAATACACCGACACCCACAAATGTTAATTGGTTGCCTGCCATGATGCATTGTAGTGCTGACAACTATACCTAGTGTTTACATTTACAAAATATACAAGCATTCAATTGATGGCTAATGTCAGCTTCCCACTGTTATGGAGAGTGAGACAGGTGAAGAGAGACAGACAGAGAAACACAAAATGATGCAGAGAGAGAGAGAGCCATAGAGTTTGTAACTCAGTGGGTCCAAGAGGTGACAGGTATCAGATGGCATAAAGAGGAAATAGGAGCTGAGGAGGACCAGATGAAGACCAGATGGAAGACATCCACTGGGAGGGGTTGCACCCTCCCAGGCTGAACAGGTGACACAAGTGGGTGGGATGGGGGGAATCAGTGACGCTTGGAAACACAAGCACACAGATGTACATACAAGCTGCAGATTCAGACAAATACAGAATTCAATGCCTTATTTTTCTTAATTACCCTGGTCTCTAAGTTCAGGGTCGTCTTTGACAGAATATTTGGCTCAACTAGCGTAAGGCCTACACTAAAACACTCAGTTGACTTTGCTTCCGACTTATATCATGTGAAGAGAAAGAGCTAAACAGAAGAGAAGATTCTTCCATCCAGGCCAATGCAATCAGCTAATAAAAGCCTTTGCATTGCTGCATTCCTCCACCAATCCCTCACTGCACCCTCCTCTCTTGAGACTGTCCAGAGCTTGGTCAGTGATGGGAGGGAAGCTGGACTGTAATGCAATCAGGCCCATGAACGGCCAATTATGAACACTAACAAAGACGGCCATTCACTCTGCTGCAAAGTGGATGCTCATAGCCATGTTCTGTAGTCCTTCTATGAACCAGCCTGAACAAAGGGCTACTCCAACATCAGAGTAGTGCTATAGCACAAAAGCTGGCTCTTTATCTCTCCAGCCCCACAGTTTCAACAGCAAGGGTTAATAGGTAAATTCAAGTGAAATCACAGGGGTAAAAATCCTATTCATTTGTTAAGTGTGTATTTGGCGTCTCTTTGGAGGGCTTATGAGAAAACATCTAGGCCTTACTTAACCAAATGTTGATATTTGTGTTAGATTTCAAAATGGATGCGTTTTAAATTGCAAAAAAATTTCATATGACAGACTTCAGGGTTATTTCCCCCAGGAGACAATGACAGACTGTCAATCAGGCAACACTCCTCTTGTTATAAATGTTAAATTACAACAAATGCAGTCAAATTACAGAATACTACTCTTTATTTGTCAAAGTGAAACAAAAACTTAAGCACACTAGGATTTGTGATACCATCAAATGATGATTTAAGCGATGAAAAATGGCTCAAACTAAAGTCTCCCCGCTACCCGACCCCCCAGTGAATAAGCAATGAAACCGGGGAGAAACAACAGTTATGCCTAAGCACAGAAAGGTCAGTGGGTCAACTGGAATAATAATGACTGGAAACAGTGGGGATTTAGTGTCCTTCTACCCCCTCCTAAATCTGTTATTTTCCCCCACAGCAGTCTGCTCTGTCACTCAGACAGCCTTTCCATGCCACTTAACAACATTTTGTATGTGCATGTGTGTGTGTGAGAGTGAGACAGAGAGAGAGGGGGAGAAAGACAGAGAGGGGGAGAGAGGGAAAGAGGGGGAGACAGAGAGAGAGGGGGATGTGTGTGTGTGAGAGTGAGACAGAGAGAGGGGGAGAAAGCCATTTGTTGAGTGTGCTGACACATCGGTGAAAACCAGTGTGCTACAACTGCTCTACAGCTTTGCAAGTGGGGCCCTTATGAGAGGGCCCGTTGTCTTGCTTTAGAAGAGAGTGGGGATGAGAGAGGCGGGATACAGCACTGTATAAAAGGAAATAAGAGAGAGGAGAGGCATGGAAACTATTATAGTTTCAGCAGAAGGCAGTGTGTTTCTTGTGGCCCCTGCTGTCTTGTAATAACTACAAATCAGCACAGCCCACAGGTAAAGTAGGACAGGAGAACATTATAATCAGGTTTTACCCTTGCCTTGGTAAGGAAGTGGAGTCATTTCAAAGTTAAGACTCAGTTAAAATTAAGCATCAGAAAGAAAAGAACGGCAAGTCAGTTGTACTTGATACCCGGAAAAGAAGCTGGGCAGTTGTTTGTTCAGTATATTTTCTATTCTCTCTCTCTCTCTCTCTCTCTCTCTCTCTCTCTCTCTCCCCCCCCCCCCCTCTCTCTCTCTCTCACACACACACACACACACACACACACACACACACACACACACACACACACACACACACACACACACACACACACTAACATCCTCCCGAGGGATTGGATTACTTGGCATAGCAAACCTGGGTTTCTATGACATCCACAACGTGGCCTTCTCCAGCTGGTGCAAAATGGATTATGCGATGCAGTATTTGAGATGTCGGTCATTAATACAGAATGACACCCTGTTGCCCATGATGAGCAGCCTGTGACTGGGGACGTGTGCGTGAGAGCCCAAGTGAGTGAGTGTGAAAGAGAGTGAGAGGGACCGTGTGGGACACAGTCCACTACAGTGAGAGTGTGAGGAGTGACATGAACGCTGAGCTCTGTTGGAGAGTCTTAGGGGCAGCTGCACTCTGTCCAGCTTGGCATTCACTCTTCTCTGGGGCTAAATGTGTGTGAGTGTGCCGCAGGATGAGGAGGTGAGTGAGTGTGTTTTTGTATGTGTGTGCGCGCGTGCACGTGTAAACTTAAGCCAGAGGGCAGGAGATCCTGTACTGCGAGTACTAAAGTCTGCACACACCCACATATACGCACACCTGTTTACAAAGCTTAGGTTTACTTCAGTGAGGTTGGCTTAGAACACTTTGGTTACTATAAGCAGGACTCTGTGTGAGGACAGGGGTCCTGTTCATGTGCATGAGCAGGGGTGTAGTGGAGCAAGGATTCATGTTTGTGTAAGTGTGTTTATGCATGTGTTTATGCAAGTGTTTATGTATGCTGGAATAGTACAAACTCAGCGAAGGGAATGTATGCATTTGTATGCCTCCTGTTTCTCTGAAGCAACTTATTACAATTTGACAACAGTTTGTGAGTTCCTATGTATATATGTATATAGGAATAAAATCATAGCTGCAGTGGGCAAAGGCTTAAGGGACACACATGCTTCAGTGTTCCAGTCAAGTGACTCAATTTTGTTTATAACTTCCAACCAATCAACTCATTGGACCACAAAGGATATAGACAGAAGTGGCTCCTCCCCGTCCTCAGAAGCCCGCACGCACATATACCATCGTCATCGCCGGTCACTCAGGGTCAAGTATGACTGTCCTCCTTCTAGGTCCTGTGGGTCTTCAAGTGGGCATAGAGGCTGATCCTGGAGCCGCATATTTTGGGACAATGTGGGCAAGGGTGTGAAGAGGTGGTTGAGGATGTGGTTTGGGCCTTTCTGGTAACTTGCTCCTTTGTGGGTCTGCACTTGTTTTCAGCGGCACAGAGAGGTTACGGTTGTAGTGCCCGGCACCCTCACGGACAGCCAGTCTTCAGGCCTCCCTGTTTTTTGCTGCTTGTTCCCAGGTGTTAAGGTTGACGCCAAACCTTTTGATGTGGGCCTTGGTGTTATCTTTATATTGCTTCTTTGTCCTCCTGGGGCACGGCATCCTGTCGTGAGCTGAGAGTAAAAGACTTGTTTCAGGAGGCGAGAGTCAGACATGCGGAGGACATGGTCAGTCCATCTCAGCTGATGCTGTGCGATGATGGAAGTCATAGTAGGCATGTTGCCCTCTTTAAGGACACTGAAATTGGTGTGCTTATCCTCCCAGCTGATCTTAAGGATCTTCCTGAGGCATTGCTGTTAGTATGCCTCAAGGGCCTTCAGGTGCCTGCTATTTGTGGTCCAGGTTTCTGACCCATACAGTAGGGTGTGCAGCACTACTGCTCTGTACACCAGAGTTTTAGTTCTGGACTGAAGGTCGCAGTTTTCAAAAACCCTTTTACTCAATCTTGAGAAGGCCCGGCTGGCACAACTAAGATGATGGTGTATTTCAATGACAATGCTGGCTTTGGAGGACAAAAGGCTGCCAAGATATGGGAACTGTTCCATGTTTTCAACTTTGGTGTTTTCTGCAGAGATGGATGGGGGCAGGCATATTTCTATTGAGTGGGGGTTGGTAGAGGATATGGGTCTTTTTTTTATGTTAATGGCAAGGCCAAGCTGCTTGTATGCCTTTGCAAAGGTGTCCAGTATGTTCTGTAGTTCCTCTTCTACGAGGGACACTAAGGCGTTGTCATCGGCGTATTGCAGCTCTATGATGGATGTGGTGGTGGTTTTACCTTAAGCCCTGAGTCTGTTAATATTCAGATGATTCCCATCAGTCCTGTACATTATTTTGACTCCCTGAGGCAGTTTGGGACCTGTGAGGTCGAGGATGGTGGCAATGAAGACGAGAACACACACACACACACACACACACACACACACACACACACACACACACACACACACACACACAACTAAACTTGCTTCAGCTACCCACACACACACATGTAACATACAGCTACATATCAGTCTAAGGCCTAGTCCACACATACACAGGTATTTTTGAAAACTGGGCTTTTCCCGCTTAGTTATATAAAAAAAAAATGCCGTCCACTGAAGCACTTTTAAAAATATCTCCGTCCAAATGAAAACGCAAAAACACAATGGAAGCGTTATCAAGGGCATAAAAAACTAACAGGTGGCGATATAACCCTAACTTTAAAGCCATGTTGGCCAATCAAGGCCTAAAAGAATGCTATTACAAAGTCAAAAACTCCATTCTGTCATACGTGTTCCGCCCTCTTACGGGCTTCACTATTGGTTTACCCTTCAAGGCTCCACCTCTTCACCTAATACAGATCTTTTCCCTCACCACCCAATCAAGTGGTAGGAGCCACACAGTGCCCCACCACCTATAAAACCCCAGCGTCTCCGCAGCTTGTCTCTCTTTTTCACTCAGCCACCTCGAATACGGATCTGCAATTTTTTTTCTCTATCTGTCACCCTCCGGTGTTGCAGTTATGTCTTTTCCTACCAAGACCTGCCCCACTGAAACTTTTTATCTGGACAGCCACCAGGCCTGCTTCTTTTGTATCGGTTGGCGTCACCAGGAGGAAGATCTGCCCTGCCTGCCATACTCTACCGAGGGTGGAGTGCAAGAACAGGCAGAAGTACGCTGACTCCTTCCGCCTCTCCCGCGCCAGTGAGCGAGAAGGCAGTGGTCTGCTCTAAACCCTGGGGCGAGTATGGCAAGGAGGACAACTGTCGTGTGTTTGAGGAAGAGGATCCGGTCTCTCTCCTTGATTTGGAGCCACCGACTGTTCAACTGCATCTTCTCGACAATCTTCCTAGCCTGTACAAATAAAATTGACTTGACTTGACTTCTTAGGCCGCCAAGAGGATGAGTATCCCTCTTCCACCATCTCCTCCCTCCGCTGCTTCCCGGGATTACTTCACGGTCAGCCTTTGTGCCAAGCCTCATGGTAGGCCTTGCCCTCATGTGCTATGTCCCAAGATGGCACCCAACTTCCACTATGTGCAGTGTGAGAGGGCCTCCCCGCCTGGCAGTGCCAAGACCCCGGTTGTGGTTTATGGTCCCTTATGCTCCATGGAGGGCTGGGAGTGGGAAAAGGGAGTTACACTTATCGAGGATGCAGTCAGGGTCTGCCTCCTCCCTTCAGCCTCCCTCTCTGCAGCTATGCCGGTGCCTCCCAGGTGGTGGCACTGGCTAGCAACTTAGCTTTTCTGGCTGGGTCTCTTGACAAGCTCACCAAGAAGTAGTTAGAGCTGTCTGCTACGGTGATTACTACGGTCCAGACAACTGCTGCCGCCATTCTCTGAATTTCCCAGGTCTTCGCCATCAATGATAGCCGTGTCATGTGTACTACACAGGTGGGGTACAGGCACCTTTGGCTGGGCCTGTCGTCCCTGAATGAGCGTTAGTGGCGCCTGCTTCTCAACATGCCCCTCTCTCGTTATTCCCTTTTTGGTCCGGACATCAGGGCTTTATCGTCAGGCTGGAAACGGCCCAGAAGGGGTTGGAGCAGCTGGGCTCCCATCTTGGTCCCCAGCACCCCCCTCCATGGCAGCAACAGCTTTGTCGTTCACCGAGGTCCCCCCCATTGCCACTTCACCAAGGACAGGCCCCTGAGTTCAAGGGCGATGAGCTGTGGAGAGGCAGGGGTTTTATCGGTGGTGGGGCGCTGTGTGGCTCCTACCACTTGATTGGGTGGTTAGGGAAAATATCTGTCTCAGGTGTCGAGGCAGAGCCTTGAGGGGTAAACCAATAGTGAAGCCTGTTAGAAGGCTATGCACATACTCATAGAACTGGAGTAACATCCAGGGTAACTACTATTTTTCCCTGTCTACATGTCAACACTGAAAACGGAGTTTCTTAAAATCTTCACCCTGAAAGGAGTTTTCCAAAAGGTCTGTTTTCAGTTACATAAAACCCAGTTTGCATGTGGACGAAAGAACAAAATTTTTAGAAAAAGCTAAGTTTTCAAAAATACCCGTGTATGTGTTGACTAGGCTTGAGATGCAGGTGAACAAGGAGGAATCCCAGTTAACTCCATGTTCCATCTAAAATGATTAACCCGAGGGGAGTACTTTAGCTGGACAAACCAAAGTGAAGAGATGGGTCCGCAGAATGCTTTACATAATCTTTCTCATGGTACAGGAACGGTAGGCACAGTGACTGCTGAGATGATTGCCGGCCTTTCACCTGAATTGTGGCCAAGGCTTAAATGGCTATACTGGTCTTTTTAACAGAGGGCCAGATCTTAGCTCGCCTTTCATATGTGAACTAACACCAATTTCAAAGGGGTTTGATCCCCAGAAAACCACTTTCCCAAGCTGGCCATGAGCAGGAGGGGAAATTGCACAATATTAACCAGCCTATTCACTCTCCCTCATCTCGTGCCTCCCTTTTCCCCCTCCAATGCCCCCCCACAATCACCATCCCCCATTCCAACAGACTGCTCCGCATGTCCTGGCTTTCTCCCATATCCGTGCCCTTACACTGCATGCGCACGCATGCAGGCGTGCACACACACACACACACACACACACACACACACACACACACACACACACACACACACACACACACAGCGAGAGCGAGAGAGCTAGGGTGAGGGGCAGAAATGGAGAGGCGTGGAGCACATGCCTTTGTGACGGCCGGGCCCCTCTCACAGTGCAGGAAGAAAAGGCTGGTCTGGTTGACTGAGTAACTTGGCCAGTCACTCAAATCATTACAATGTGCTCATTTCTTTAAACAGGTGCATTCAGTGTTTTGGTATACACTGAGTACAGTTGTGGGTGGTGCCACTTGCAGACTGGGGTCACCAAGGAGACGGGAAACCTCTGGAACAGGGACACTCAGCGGGTCACCACCGTCAACAGGCAGCTCCACTCCTTGTCCAAGGCCAGTGTCTTCACTGCAAAGTTATATTAAGTTCAAAGCACCATCAGCAGCAGGAACACATCATTAGTCATTTCCAGGCATGCTGATGGAGCCCCTCCCCACCTCACAGCAATGGAAACCCAGAGTCCAAAGATTGCACATGAGTGGCACCCCAACTCTTCCTACCCCCGTCGCCCCTCCCTCGCCTCACTACTCTACCTCTCTGGGTTCCCTCCACTTTCCTTGGCAGAGAGACAAAGCAAGAAGCCAACACCATAGAGGGCTGTCAGTCACAGGCCAGCTCTTGCTGGCCCCCTCCCTTTGGCCTGGCCAGAGGATTTCCCTATTGTCTAAAAGGGCAACACAGAGAGGAGAGGGGCTGTAAATGGAGGGGGGAGGATGAAGACTTGAAAGAGGCAAGGGGAGAACAAATGGCAGGAGTATAAAAAAGAGAGTTGAACAGCAGAAGAGAGAAAAAGAGAGGAGTGCAGAGATAAAGGGATTGATGGTGGATTATTAATGATGAGTGGAGGGTAAACAATAGATTCCCACAGGGGCGCTGCTTTCCGGACATTCTGCTAATGGGGGTTGGAGATTTTTAGCTTGGCCTTGCTGACCAACACATTACAAGCAGCAGACTGCATTCTCACTGACCCTTTGCCCAACAACAAATGCATACATATATATTTATATCTCATTTTTTTCCGAAACCGTCGATGGTGTTATAAGTGCTCAACTAATGAGGAGCGGAATATCAACACAGATACAGGAAAAAGGTTTTAATGCATTGCAGTACAGGCCTATTTCGTGCATCGTGCACTATGTATATGTGTACACACACACACACACACACACACACACACAAACACACACACACACACACACACACACACACACACACACACACTTGAATGACCAAGGTGGTCATTTTGACCGTTTTGGATTTTCAAAGTTTCATAACTTTGTGAAAGAAAAAAGATACAGACCTGCCGCTCCCTGGGTGCTCCTAAAATTGTCTATGTTTGCATTAATATAAGTTTTAAATCAATTGCACACAAAAAAAAGTTATGATAAGATCTACCTAAAACGACAATGACGACCATGACCGGTCAAAATGACCGCGCGTAATTTGTATGTCATGGCGCGCGTCATGTCACTATTTATGACGTGTGTTGGTCGCGTCATTTCCTCTGCGAAGTTCATTGGTCTGTCCTAGAAACATATTAGCGTTCTCCAGTGCAGAGTAATATTCTAAACTTGATTTTTGATTATTTCCAACATTACTGGTTACAGCCGCCGTTTCAGACGCACAATGACTACCACCGAGGTGTTACAGTATTTACAGGCGTTGGACAGCGGCGATTTTATATCGTTTGAAAAATAGTATTAAAGTTGTTTAAATGTTAATTTTGGTGTCAGTTGTTTCTTAACAGACATATTAACATATGCAATGCATTAATATCTCAATTGGGTATTTATATTGACAGAATATGGAGTTTAAAAACCGGCGGTCATTTTGACTGCCCATGGTCGTTTTAGGTTGGAGTGAAATCCCGGTCGTTCTAGTGTTAAATGTTCATCTGTCATGAATAACATGTCAATAACAGGCAGGAGCGAATTCCACTGGTTTGGTTCAATCCAATTCACTGTCTTGTCATGAGCAGCGCAGACGGATGGACAGTCAGACAGTCAGAAAGACACAGACAGACAGACAGACAGACAGACAGACAGACAGACAGACACACACACACACACACACACACACACGCCTATTTTACTTTATTCCGTTTCCTCTTCCCTCACCTAACCTCTCCACCACACACTCTTGGTGTGGTTCACAGCTTAAGTGACAAAGACAAAAGCAGAATCAAGTCCAGGATCAAACCAGTAGCACACTGCTGAGTTTCACCTATATTGTACAATGTGCATTTCATTTATGGACGCATAGCTATTTCTATTTACGTCACACATTCACATCACATCAGCGCTATATAAAATGCAACTTGATTGATTGATTGATTGATTGATCAGCACACAAACCCTGAGAAACAGAAACGTATAAATGTAAATTTGTGCGTGAGTGTGTATGTGTGTTTGTCTCTGTGCACGTGGTACACATAAGTAGCACTTCCCTTCGTGTGAACATCCTCATGCAGCGACAACCCCCAAGCTGAACAGGCCACACAGAGAGGGGGGCGTAGCTAAGCCTCTTTGAGTGACAACCTGACTAATTCTCATCTACTTCCACCTGTCTGGAGAGTTGCTTTGATCTGTGTGGAGAGAAAACAGCCCTTCGACAGGCCAGCCATGCGCAGTCTAGACTTACAGTACAATAGAGAAACTTTGGACCTGCAGTGGGTGCCAAGTTCTGCTCTGACAGCAGGAGAAAATGAGGACAAACAGAAGCTGGGTCAAACCTGATAAGATAAGGGGATGTTCCTAGGCACATTTAGATAACATTGTCCCAATAACTGGTAAACAGATTTACATTACAAGAGGAAAAAAAAAGAACATTGATTGTGCGTTACAGTTGGGATGTCCTTGTTCCCGGGGCCAAATTTAAACAGTACATTGCAGAAAATGTTAAACTGAACAAAGCTTTGGTCTGGAAGATTCAATACAATTTATGAGATACAGTTTATGCCCCAAGAAGTAACTCTTTTTGCTGGCCGCCCTCCACAGGGAGGTCAATGCACATAGCCAGCTGGAAAAACAGTATCCCTGGACCTGGATTCAGTCTTATTCAAGGACACTTCAGGATGGCAAATGCCACCCCCACCATGAGTGTTTCAAGAAGGTCCTTCCAGTGAAAGCACAATCCACCTGCACATGATGCCACTCTGCTGGACAACATACTGATTTCACACAAACAGCCAAATTCAAGATGGAGAGCATGACGGGGGATGGAGAGGTCTCCATGCTGACTCTGCACTCTTCATGACTTCCTATATACTCACTTTTCACTCCTCATCTCAGCACTATTCCACATTTACCCACTTCTTCCACTCTGATACAAATTACACAGTGGCTAGCAAAAGAGGGAGCGTTTCAGTTTTGGAACTGACCCACAACGACCTGCATGGTCTGTCTGTCATGCGCAACACTGCACTCCAGCATTCACAAAATAATGACTGGCCTAAAATGGGACTCCTGCAGGCTAAAAAGATCCCAAACTTTAAGCAAGTACAACTTTCTCACATATGCAGCTAGAGTCTTGAAATTTAGCATGCATGTATTTTCCCCATTTGAACATTTTTGCCTCACAGAGTTCCATCCACTTATGTTTTCTGCCAATTTACTTTCTTTCTTTTTGCACAGACCGCTTTTACATCGAAGAGAATGTCACTGCAAAAACTGTGGGGGCCAACATGTTTAATATTGTCTTGTTTATATGGGGAGTCTTTGCCCAAATGAGAGCGCGCGCGAGAGAGAGAGAGAGAGAGAGAGAGAGAGAGAGAGAGAGAGAGAGAGAGAGAGAGAGAGAGAGAGAGAGAGAGCGCAATGTGCTTTCACAGAACACATTGTGCGATTTGTTGCACATCCACGATGCATCTATTGTGTTTTCACAGTCAGATGCTATCTAGTAACAGTCATCGCCCTTAGCTACAGCAGTAGTATCTCTTCCCCGGGCTCGTCAACTGGCTTGGCCCCTTGTCCTCACTGAGAACAGAACAGGCTATTTTTTTCCCAGCGAGTGTGTGGGTGTCTGTATACTCTTTAAGAAAAAAAGCAAGCTCTGCAGGGCAATATCAAGTCTTCGGCCAAGAGGCCTCCATAAGTCCTGCTATACCACCACAACACACATACCTCCAAGACTGCATTATATTCATAATAGAGCATTAATCTTCGGAGAAGAGAAGACGATTAAATACAGTCACATACAGACTGTAAGAAAAGGCAAACACAGACACACATGAGGCACCTGGAGCGACTAATATAAAAACACATGTATAAATAACTCGCACGCTCTCGCTCTTTATAATCTGCCTGCCCTCTGGAGATGTCATGCTTTGCTGTGATGTTTCTTCTGTCCTGATGTCTTCGGTGAGGTGAGTCGAGAGAGAAGAAATAAGGGCTGGGCGGATGGCCTGAGCTGAGGGGTTTACCTCTGGGACCATACTTCTAAAAAAAAACTTTGACTGGATGAGTGTGTGTGTGTGTGTGTGTGTGTGTGTGTGTGTGTGTGTGTGTGTGTATACTTGCATCCCCCTATAAACCTGCTCTCCTTCTCATCCCAGTAAAAGCAGCGGATGCTTGGAAGGGCTGTCTTTGAGGGAAATGGCAACACAAGCTCCTCAGGAAAAGGGAGCCTTCCACTCAGGAACGACAAACAGACTGATGCAATAACAATACACAGAGGAAATTTGCTCTAGCAACCCACCAAACATACTGCCAAAACACCAAACCCGCAAGGCTGCCACATATGGCAAATGCTTTTCTTTTCCAAAACTACCATTGTTGAGTTTGCTTTATAAAACACAAAAGTTGTATCACTCTATCTTTGTTGAGGCCACTATTTCCTGTTCGTAGTCCCCCCCAGTAAAAAGAACAAATATGTTTGAACTAAGATGGTTTGGGGTATGTTATCTGGATTATCATGAACCCTTTGATACATTTTGTGGTTTAGCCTCACAAGTCACTAGCAGGAAATAGCATAAAATGTCAGATGAGTCAGTAAAAACATACCAATACCAATACCAACTGCTGGTGATGACCCATTCCATAGGGTCAAGGCATGCAGATTAAGAGGCAACAGGTGGACATGGCATCCTCTCGCTCCGAGGCCCCTCTGCTGACAAATACACAGCAGCTAAGTACTTCCAAATTGCAGATAAAATTCCTTTCTGAAAACCTCAACTACACCAACATCTATGCAAAATGGGATTACCATCTAACTACACATGAAAGCGTCATCTTTTTAGAATTATCTTGCATCATTTATATAGAATACAAATGTGCAAAAACTCACATTTGATGTCTATCAATTGTTGTGGTACATGAAAAATAACTAGAGTGGCATCTTATAGGATGGGTTACCAGCCAAAATCTACATAGTAATATGCTATGCTGCTGGATGTTCAAAATTCCCCTGTGGGAATAATAACACATGTAGCCACCAACCACTAAGCCCATGCTATTCCACCAAATGGCAGACACCCTGTTTGGTTTACAGGCTGTACTGAGAGGGGGAAAGCCCCCACTGGCTCACATGGACAGCAAACTAACACTGAAGTCCACTGGCCACAGTGACAGGAGGATTCCAAGCTTCAAGAGCCACTTGGACTGTTGTACCATACAAGTTGATTTCTTGGACAGAAATCGTTCTTGGAAATCGTTCCTGGATGGCCACCTCTTAAGGATTCAGGCAAAGACCAAACAAATTGCTGGTGAGAAGAAAAATTTACCAACCAACACCCAGCTGGTTAGTTTCCTAACCAGTCACCCACTGGTGGAGACAGAGCAGCTGATCTGTGTGACAAGTTGAGGTCCAACAATTCTATCAAAATATCAGTTTTTTTGGGGGGGGGGGGGGGGGAGAGTAATATCATTATAGCAGAAAAAGTAGAGGGTGATGATTCCTGGTGAAACAGAACACAGGGCTGCTTATTTTGTCCACGTCCCTGTGCTGTGATTAAACATCAGGTGCATGACTAAGAATAGATGTGACACAACCAACATATATGGGACTGAAAATGGCACTTGCTGTAAAGCGATTTCCAATCAGCGTTTTATAAATAGACAGGTAATCCCCTCCAGTGTTGCTCTAATGGGGGACTAATCACTGCTTGGGTTACTAAAACCATCCCGGGAGGAGAAGCCCATAGAGCCAGGCCTAGGACAACACATCCATACCTTGATTGACACACACAGGCACACAAATGCACACATAAACACAAAAAAGACTGAAGACATATAACTCCTACAGCAGATTTACATTCCAAACCAAATTCGAAGCAGCAGCCAGGCTGGGAGTCTTCATCACTGTTGGACTGCCTTCTGCATTCCTCTGTGTTAAAGCGCAATCAACACATCCTCCCCCAGCAATAAGTACCAACACCCAACATAAGACTCAAACAAACTGTCAAATTCACTGTAGCTTTCAACTACAGTATAGAAAAGCTGGGATTGAGAAAAATATAGTGACTTCATATAAAGACAAATAAACTGAGCACTGTACAACGTGGCTGAGGAAATTGCATGTGACTGTGAGAGGGAACTGCCACGTTGAACAGTTCCTCTTCCAATGAGCCAAACCTGAAGGCCTTCAAGGGTGTGGCATCATCAGACACCAACACCGTGCTCAAATAAACAAGATGACTGGGTCTGCGGTTGTCTGGGAGAGGCTCTAAGCAAATAATGGCCAAGCAACTTACAAAAGGGGAGGGACATGCACAATGACATATTTTGTGTTATCGCCCGATTTCCACCAATGGACCACCTAGTTTGCATGTTTAAGAGTTATCCCCCATCCAGACCGAAACTACTGAACTTGGTGTTGGTCTATTCCTGCTCAGAACCTTATTCTGAAGTTTAGCCCAGAAATTTGACTCTCCATCTGTCTTGAACAGAAAGTAGACAGGGGCCCCTGCATCTCCAGCTTCACCATCAACCCCCCCCCACACACACACACACACACAAATTACGTCACACACACTCTCTTGCTCTTGTTCCACCCTCCCACAAAAACATAAAGCCAACAAAGCCAGTGGCCCTATTGTTTATCATCCACAGGGGACATTTGGCTCTTCCTGGATGGACTGGATCCGGTCCGTGTCTGCCTGCCTGCCAGTCAACACACTAGCCTGCTCTCAGTTTACCTCAGGCATGCATTGCAGACGTGCTGAAGGGCGCCACTTCTGTGACCGGACCTTCTGATGCTGGGCAGCCCTAGCAATGATTAGAACAAGTCCTTTCCTGTCCGGACAGTACACTGTCAACACACGTCACTATCAAACAGAGCAGCGCTATCAAGAGCTCTGCTTGAGTCGGTCCAGAGGAATTTGACAGAGCTCATGGAGGGCTAGAAGCAGAAGCACAAGTTCACAGCCACAATAAGACAGTGCTTAGGTGCTGCTGGTCACAAACACACTATTAAGAGTGGAAGGTGACAACAGAATCAGCTGCTTAGATTTGGCAATCAGGCTTTGCTATCAGACCTCTCCCTGAACCTACGACAGCTGTGGGTCAGTCCTACAGTAGAGTGGAGTACACTACATAATCTTGTTTTGTACAAAGTTGTAGCAAAATACAATACAAAGGCTGACACTTCAGTGCTTCCTACTTATTGAACACAATTTCTCTGTTGTTGATCCTCTGATTTTACTAGAGGAACATTTTAGAAAAAATGTAGCGCAACATCATGCAAACAATTAATGAAAAATTACTTGGTGAGCATGTGTGCATGTTTGTATGTGCATGAGCAGCCTTGGTACAACGGATTCATTGTGTGTCCAGGTTATCCCCCCCCACACACACACTCAGGATCACGCGGCTGTATGTCAATGGATTGCAGCAAGAGACTCAGCATTCCTTCTTCAGCAGACTTCACACAGATCCCGCTGTCTCTCTCTCCCTCTCCCTGCATTCATCATGTCTCTGTCTTGGTCTCTCGCTCTCTCTGTCTCAATCATTCTCTTTCTACCTCTCCAACTGTTCCTCTCTGTGTTCACTTGGTGCATACAGTGGCTGGAAATGGACAGCAATTCTCTGGCCTCTCTCATCTTGGTCACAGCTTCTAGCCAGAAGGCCACCAATCTGAATCCCCAAGCTGGCAGATAAAATCTGAGTGGGGAAAGGGAAGGAGAACCACTCTTCTCTCCATCTTTAACTGCCAGCCCATAGGCAAGGCACTAAACCACCAACCGTTCCAGTGGCGACTGTGGTTGTATCAGGCAGAAGTTGTGAACGTGTGCAATTGTGCAAATGTGAAGCAGGGTATCTTTTAAAAATCAAGTGTGTTTAGTAGGGGTGTCACGATTTTGATTCTAAATCGACAATCGATTGAAATGAGGTTTCGATCTTGACCTTTGAAATCAAAAGCAGGATCAGTGATTCTCCAGTACTTTTTTCCCTCTCCACCACCGCCTACTTGTGCATATCCAAAGGGGGAAAAAAAAAAAAACTTCAAAGATGACACAGCATGGCTTACCGGTAGCCTGCAGCTGCCGTTTTCGACACACCATGGCCAGTGCTGGAGTCGGAGAAACAACAGAACTGGAAAATCCTCCTGCTTCCCTGAAGTCACCACTGTGTGCCTTCCCCGTGACAGATGTCAACAATGAATGCACCGTTGACAGAAAAATTACTTTGTTCCCAATTGACTGGTGAAATAAATTAGTTATTATATGTTAAATACATTATTTAAATTTAACCATATGGCCTTAGTGTGGTACAGCCCCCCCCCAAAAAAAATGTGGTGGTTATATCACACTTGATATCATGTAGCCTATCTTTTTAAAGAAGGATTTGAAAATGTAAATGACAGTTGTCAGGGCTTAAAACCAATGATCTGTTGAGCTTTACAACTCAATAGTCTAACAATGGCATAGCCATAAGTGCTGAAAAAAATGTTTAAATCAAAAATCAAATCAAATCATGACCTTAAAATTTAAAGTCAAATTGAATCACGGATTTGGAGAATCATGACACCCCTAGTGTGTAGTCAAATTTACCCTGGATAAATTAAGGTCACCACACACACAAAAAAAGAAAAAGACCACCAAAGACTAAATATTCAATTGTGTGTCATACAAAATAGACCCTGTGTGATTATTCTGAATCTAACGCGTTGGGTGATGTGCTCCAGAAAGACCTAGTTTTCTCTGGCTCTAATGACAACAGATAAGTCAGATCATATTCGCTTCACTGTTAAAAACATCAACCCTGGTTATGTAAAAATGCTGTGTGGTATATATATATATATATACACACACACACACACACACACACACACACACACACACATAACACAGCACGGCATTCTTCTATGAGAGAGGTTATTAACGGATGTCAGCTACTCCTACATAGTTTCATAACAACCTCAGGATAGGTATAAAAAAATCCACTATCAAATGGCCTCATCAGCCTCGCACTACACAGATATGAGCTGACAAACATCCACCAGTTTTGTGTAGTGGTTACAAATCCGTGTTAAATGCAAAGTTTGTTTTCCCACTGTTTCAGAGTAATGCGTCAAAAGGTCAAAGTGGGGACAAAATTATTTAACTGGCACGCAACCATATGGCACTGAACTACACTTTGTTTAGATAACTTACATAATGTCAGCATGTAGGCTTGTCTTTAATGATATATATATATAATCCAGTTAGTCAAGTAAATTTTCCATGAGACAGTATAAGCCTGTTTCATGCTATAAGCAATCATCAGCTGTCAATGATGATTGCTTATAGCATGAAACAGGCTTGTACTGTCTCATAGAAAATTTACTTGACTAACTGGATTATTTTGCACCTTATTTGTTGAGCACTATTCCTACCATTGAGTGTTTTTTTTAACAAAGTTATATATATATCCAGCTGGATAGCTCAGTAGGTAAGAATGCCAGCTTTCCTGCCAGAGATTGGATGTTCAAACCCGGTTGGGATGAGTCTCAGTCCCAGTAAAAGAGTCCGTAGCTTAGACTCTTAATGCTATACAAGCAAACTTCCTAAGATGTGTGTGAGAGTAACACGAATAGAGTCATATTAGCTCGGACGTCGCCCAGGTTAACAAAGTCCGCATCATGTGTTGGGGAAGCAGGACAACCTGATGAGAAATGGGCTACTGGAACAAAACATTTATGGACAAGGGCTAAGAACCTGGAACTGATGGAATGCTACTATAACAGCAGACCCCCGGAGAGGGGCAATATGAAGTGTATGTGAGAACTATGGACCAGTATGAGACCTACTTCCACACTGACTCAGAAGCAGCTAGTGGCTCAATGTTCCAACATCAATAGAAGGAAGCTACTGTAACAACTTGAGATACAATTCAGCACCTTTAATGGCCACCCAGTAGGCAGGAGATGAATGAGGACAGACTCCAACCAGCTGAAACAATCCTACCAGGTACGACAGCTGAAGCTACCGAGGTTCAAATGAGAATCATGACCAAACTAAAGACAATCAACCCCTGGGCTCGGTTTCCACAACTCCGTGACAAAGAACCATCAAAAAACCTGCTTGCAGATGTGAACACATCCTTGTGCAATATCTACACTGCCACCATAACAGACCAACAAGCTTTTATACACCACTACAACCATATTCCTAGAGATGTTTGGGTACAGGATTAAGAAAACAGGTCACCAACAGTACCCTCCATGGAAGAGAAGGCTGGAAGCCAAGATCAAAGCAGCTCAGAGAGATGTTAGCGAGTTAACGGAGGTGCAGAGGAAAGACTGGCCATGGTTACAGAAGTACAACAAGATTTCTATAAATGAGGCCCTGGAAACTGCCAAACAAAGGTTCACAGCTCTTGGCTGCCAGGCTGAAGCGATACACTAGAGAAGCAGAAGCCAACAGAGTAAATGACCTGCACCAGGCCCTGACATGATCCAGGCCTAGCGGCTGACATGGATGAACCAGCTGCTAACATCAGGGTCTCACCCTGACTAGCTAACACAAGGGAGAACAATACTGATTATGAAGGATCCCCACAAGGGTACAACACCTTCAAACTATCAGCCAATAACCTACCTCTCCACAACATGGAAGATCCTGTCAGGTATCATTGCAACTAAGCTGAAAGGGCACGTGAGTCAATACCTAAGTGAAACTCAGAAGTGAATTGGGAAAAACACCAGAAAGTCAAAGCATCGGTTGATAGAGCAGTCACCAAAGACCAGACACACCAACCTGAGCACTGCCTGAATTGACTACAAGAAAGGCTACGATGCAGTGCCCCACACATGGTTACTGCTTAGTGCTTGGCACTATACAAAGCCAAGAAGACATTAATAGCCTTCATCAAGAACTCAATGCAGCAGTGGAAAACAGCACTAGAGGCCAACTCAAAGACAATCACACAGGTCACACACATACCAAGGTGAAGCACTATCCCTGCTGCTGTTCTGCATAGGCCTGAACCCCCTCAGTCAGATCATCACAAAGAGTAGATATGGATACAGGTTCAAAAGTGGAGTTACCATCAGCCACCTCCTATACATGGATGACGTCAAGCTGTATGCCAGGAATGAGCGAGACATTGACTCGCTGATCCACTCTCCAGGATCTACAGTGATGACATCGGGATGTTATTCGGACTGGACAAGTGCGGTCGAATGGTGGCAAAAAGAGGAAAGATGGTGAGGACTGAAGGAGTTGAATTACCAGATGGCAGGATAACAGACATACAGGACAGTTACAAGTACCTGGGTATTCCACGGGTAAATGGAAAGCCCGAGGAGGCAGCAAGGAGGTAAGCTACAGCCAAATACCGCCAGAGAGTGAGGCAGGTCCTGAGGAGCCAGCTCAATGAGAAGAATAAGATCCAAGCCATCAACACGTATGCTCGCTCCACCAGTCATCAGATACCCAGCTGGCCAAAGGAGGGGGTAAAGGCCATACATATCAGGACCCCGAAACTCTTCACTATGCATGGAGGTTTCCACACAAATTCCAACAGCCTGAGATTGTATAATAAACAAAAAGATGGGGGCCGAGGGTTAGTGAGTGTCAGAGCCACTATCGAGGATGAAAAAAGGAAAATCCATGAGTACATCAGACTGCTGAGAGTACCTCAAGCAGCAGAAGACAGAAAAGTAGGGAGGGAAAAGCACAGGAGGTATCATGGAACATTAAACCTCTCCATGGGATATACTATCGAAAGACATAAGACATAACTGATAAGAGAAATCCTACCAGTGACTAGAAAAGACTGGACTGAAGGACACCACAGAGGCCTGGTCATAGCAGTACAAGACAGCCTGTTCTTGTGCTGCTATGATCAGAGCCTCTGTGCTGTACTCAGTACCAGATCGGTTGAGGAAGGGGTCTACCACACCAGACAAGACCCAAGATGCAAGCTCTGCAAAGATGCCCCTGAGACAGTCCAGCACTTAGTAACCGGGTGTAAAATACCAGCTGGGAAAGCGTACACTGAAAAGCATAACCAAGTGGCTGGGATAGCGTAAAGGAATATCCATACTGAATACAGACTGGAAGTCCCCAAGTCCAAATAGGAGACAACACTAAAGGTGGTTGGGAATGGCAAAGCTAAGATCCTGAGGGACTTCAAGTTCCAGACTGACAAGTAGGTGCTGGCTAACCAACCAGACATTGTGGTGGTCAACAAGGAACAGAGGAGAGCAGTAGTGATCGATGTAGCAATCCCAAGCAACAGCAACATCATGAAGAAAGAGCATGAGAGCTAGAGAAATGCCACACACTGGAAGAACTAGATTGGATGTGGAAGGTGAAATCAACAGTAGTCTCAGTGGTAATATGAGCACTAGGGGCTAGGACCCCCAAACTGGGAGAGTGGCTCCAGCAGATTCCAGGAACAACATCTGAGGTCTTTGTCCAGAACAGTGCAGTCCTAGAAACAGCTAAGATAATGCGCAGAACCCTCAAACTCCCAGGCCTCTGGTAGAGGACCCGATCTTGAGAAAGACACACACCACCCAAAAAAACAAAAAATTTGAGTGGGAGATTTTATATATTACACATGCACACGCACGCACGCACGCACGCACACACACACACAGTAGGGGGCAGGATCTGCAAATCGGTATCGGGCAATAATTGCTAAAAGATGTATTATCGGTATCGGGACAGATATAAGAATGATACCCAATACGTCACACCAATAACTATTGATTAATAATTACTGATGACACATTTATTATGTGCAAACAATATCAACAGGTGTTGATGGAAAGACAAATTGTGCTACAGCCAACAGAGAAATGTAGGCCCTTTGGATGTTTACAAAAAGTTGCTTTCACCCAGCGCTTCAGGTGTGATAGTCAGCATTTTACAGGGAAGCTTTCAAGGATCAAGCTGTTATAGAATATAAAAAAGCAAAGCTGTCATAAATTGTTATGCCAAAATAAATGGTATACATTTTCTCCATCCATCCATTAACCAACCCGCTTAACCTGCTCTCAGGGTCGTGGGGATGCTGGAGCCTATCCTAGCAGTCATTGGGCGGCAAGCAGGGAGACACCCTGGACAGGCCGCCAGTTCATCACAGGGTTCACACACACACACACACACACACACACACACACACACACACACACACACACACACACACACAATTTAGTACGGCTGATTCACCTGACCTACATGTCTTTGGACTGTGGGAGGAAATCGGAGCACCTGGAGGAAATCCATGCAGACACGGGCAGAACATGCAAACTCCACGTTTTCTCCATTTACATAAAATGTGCTCATCTTCTTCATTGAATACAGACACTTGGAAACAACAGCGTTTTAATAATAAATCAGTTCAGATAAAGCAGTGTTTTTAAGACATCTGCACCAAGCATCGCATTTACAGTATAATAGGCAAACGCCACTGGCAGAAACTAACACACGTGGTGATATTGCAATTAAATGAAAAATACTGGAATTGGCTGAAGTGACCATGGAAATTATCTGCAAAAAAATTCAATATTATGCATCCTTAACAGACAGCTTGTCAGTTTACAGTGTTGAAATATTATGACAGCAGAATCTTGACCAATGAGTGCAGGAGGCCCCTTCACACCAATCCTCACACAGGAACCTCTCATGTCACTACCACTCACATCAGACCGGCGACACATTAATGTTTGCTAGTACAAATCTTCTCAATGGGTCATCATCTCATGATGTCCTCAAAGGAACCCGGGTTTACAATCTACGTTCAACATGGTGGACAATGTGTTAACCATAGACATTGTTTTGTGAACTCCAAGTTTATTGCCAGATCCCTAGTTCGGTGCGAGAGGGTTAAGGGTTAGCGAATACACAGTGATAAGAAAGCACCTAAAACTAATAAAAGGTACACCTGAAATTAAAAAGTGCTCCAAGAGATCACCACAAAGTTTTCCCATCTAGAATCCTTACTATCAAAACAACTTTCCCTTTCATTGCAGGAGCAAAGTGTTCCTGCCTTGATGCAGTTGCATTTTCAAAGATCAAGGGCAAAGTGTTGCTTTGGGAGAAATATATTTGGTTGCCTTCTGCCCCTATGAGACAGGGCTGTGTTTGTGTGTGTGTGTGTGGGTTGTCGAGCCGTTCTGTAGGTGAATGATGTGCAGAGAGCTGATTGGGAATGGCAGCGGCTAGGGCCTGGTGCATACAATACAAGCAGGCAGGTCTGCCGTGACAGGGAATCGTCAGCCCATTTACTGTCTCTCCCTGACAACCTAGGATAAACACACCCCCGCATCAGGCAAACCACTGGCCCCTGGAGAAGCATTACCCTGGAGACCAGCGTTCGTTCGACAAAGAAACGACGACGCATGATCCTCCGGAGTGACGCTTGACAAACTGACTATGACGGTGTCAACTTAAACTAAGCTTCATTCTACCTTAAAGCGTTATTTGTGAAAGGATCAAATAAAGCAACCAATGTGAACAATGCATTGTATCATTATCACAAAAAGCCAGAGACATTACTATGGCAATAATCTGGCAAAACATATGGCAATGACTTTAGTCTTGTGGAGACATTTTATTTTTATTTTTTTATTTTTTTTATTACAGGTATGTCAGTTCAACACTAAACAGGATATACAATGACTTTAACACAACATAGAGGAAAGGGATGCAGTTACTCAGGATTACGAGCCAAACTCCATTAACATGTCATAGAGACATGATAATTGCAGAGTTGTCTCCACACCCCTCCCACATGACTACAGACAGGATCACCGCCAGGGACGACAAAAACAACCAAGTCCTAAGCCCGCAGAAAGAAACAGACAAGCACACACTGATCCCCGCTAGCTCTTTAAAGCTGTCTGAAATACAATTTTTACCTTTTACAAGTCCATATTCAAGCTCGGTGGTCTGTGATAGTAGAACTAAATATTCAGTCAATTAAATGCAACAAAAAAAAGATAGGAGAAGCCTGTATGCCCCAAAGAAGAGCATCTTCTACTATGGTGCAGATAATACTACTGCACTATGAGTATGTCTTGCGTATGTTGCCTTTGCCAGTGCTTGAGTTGATAATAAGCAGTCATATGTAGAATATCCATCCACTTGCTGCTTTTGTCCTTGACCTATGACATCCGTCTGGCAGTTAAGATCATGTTATTGGTAGAGTACTGAGACTGTCGCACAAATATATACCATCCTCCTTGCTGTCTCTCTGACTAAGCATCACCTGCAGCTCTACAGCCACTGCATGTCACCGCTGCACACCTGCTGCAGTTTGGATTTGATATCTGCTGAGCTGCAAATAAAATCATTATGGATGGCTGGTTCACGTCAATGGGAATCTAACTGATATGGGGAACTTGGCCAGTTATAAATATTAGACGGGGGGGGGGGCACTGCATTCTTCTGATGTGTTCGTGGTGACAAATGGTGAGAAGTAAAGATGTGATGTCCTGGGTGCAGTATTGTGAGATGCACAGGTAAGGCAGGAAATCAGTGCGACAGCCATGTGACAGCCAAGTCATTTACTGACAGACTTGGCTCCACATCTCCAAGCTGCCATTAAAATTTAATCCAAAGGCCCTCTAATTCCAAAGAAGCCAGAGGTTGCAATATAGGGGTGGGAAGAGTAAAACAGGAGGAAGAGTGGACCCATAAGAGGAAGAGAAGTCTTCCTCAAACAAACAAAAATGTTTGAAAATATGGTACAAACATTTGTACTTCCTTCCATTTTAGTGGCCACTACATGAAACAATTTTTGCTGATCATCTATCCATCCATTATCCAAGCTGCTTATCCCAGTTGGGGTCATGGGAAGGTGGAGCCTACTCCAGCAGTCATTGGGCGGCAGGTGGGGAGACACCCTGGACAGGCTGCCAGTCCATCACAGGGCTCTTTGCTGATCAGCAAGCAGAAAATGGAATACCATCACACTGTGCATGCTCATGCTCACTCAACATATTGCATTGTTGTTGTGTCAGTCAAGGTAAAAGGTGAAAAACGACCTTATGCATACCTGAAACGATCATGATTTTTCAATCTGCCGCCAAAACTGAGTCTGCTGGTGATATTACTCATGGGCAATTTGCAAATGCTAAACCTTCCTGGTTTGCCAATATGTTACACAGTACAAGAAAAATGGTATAACAACGCTACATTATACAGCTGTAGCATCGTTATACACATTGGGCCTCATTCATACGTACAAAATTTGTTCTTACACACCCATGGGATTTCTTTTAGCTCTCAAGATTGTCTTGACAGTCGGAAGCAAAGCTTGACGGTTATTTGTAATTCCTTCCCCCTAACATCTATTACTGTCTACCTCTTGCAACGAGCAATCACCCAGGCTTGCAAAGACATCAGTGTTAGCCAATTAGTGTCTAAATTAGGGGTCGACCGAATATCGGCCAATATAATCGGATACGATATTCAGCATTTTCATGATTATCGGAATTGTTTTTTTTTTTAACCCGACTGCCGCTAAAATAAATTAAGTTAAAAATGTGCTACTTTGGCTCAGATGCAGCCGCCTCTCTGTCTGTAGTCACCACTCTGTGGTATTGAGCAATGTCCCACCCACAGCACCATCTCATTGGTTACACGTCACCAGTAATAGCCTATTAACACTGAAGGCTAATGTGCCTCAGACGGGCACAGAGGAAAGCATTTGCAGATTGGAGCAGCTCCAGTGAAGAGCAAGCGGAGCTGCATTTCATAAGTAAGGCAGCAGATATTGCCAAAGTTGCAATAAACATCACAATCCTCTACGCTGAAGTCGCAAAAACACCACAATGTTATGATCTATTTCTATGATGATAAGCATGCCCAGTAGATCACAAACAGAGAGAGGCTGCTGCATCAGAGCCAAAGTAGCACATTTTTAAAATAATTTATTTTATCAACAATCAGTCAAAGAAAATAAATTACGATTCCGCTTAATAGATTTTGAGTTTCAGTTTCTTAAAATTTTGACACCTAGCTTTTCATCTTTACTGCAAATGTATATAAATTCCAAATATTGGTTATTGGCCTCCTTGATTACTAATCGGTATCAGTCCTGAAATAAAACATATCGGCCAACCCCTAGTCTAAATTCAGGGGTTACCCAGGTTCTACACTGTTCTCTGAGACAAACGCCAGGGCTAAAAAAAATTCCATGAGTGTGTAAGAACAAATCTGTATGTACGAACAATTGATGAATGAGGCCCAGTATACTGATAGACCAGATGGCCCATCGGTGAACCAGGATGTAAGTTTTCACATTCACAAATTGTCCGCCAGTGACTATGGCTGCTAGTAGGGCTGTGCGATATAACGATATATATATATTGTGTGATGATAGAAAACGTCTTATCGTTTCATATTAAGCTCTACTGTTTATTTCATTGTGTCGCAAATCACACTCTTTATGGCAATATTTTTTGTCATTTGGACGACCTTTTCCACTCTTTGCACAGCACGGACGCAGGCAAAAGATTTGCATGAAGGCAATACAAACAAACATAGAGGACAGTGAACGTAACGCAGAACAGCGCAATTCTGAACAGAAGGACTCCGACCAGCCAGGACAAAACGAGGAGCCTGCACCTAGAAGAGGGGCTACTTCTATCGTATGGATGTGGTTTGGGTATGAAAAGGTCCCCACAACAGACTCAAACACCACTAGCCTCTTTAACAGCCTACGCAAGAATCATGTCCAACAGTATGGAGAGTCTACAGCTTAGAGCTGAAAAAGCAGTCCACTGCTCAAAACAAACCCCAGATTCAGTCATTGCAAGAGACTTTTGCCCACGACATACCATATGTCAAAGAATCACGAAGATTCTTTGACATATGGTGTGACGTGTCAAATCTTTTTGTAATACACGTGTGAATAAGTTAATCGTTGTAAATCACATTTCGGTAGCCTTACGCATACGAAATAGGTAGCGATTGTACAGAAAACGGCTTGTGTTCTATTGTAACAGGTGTCTGAAATTCAGATTTGACCAGAAATGTAAAGCGCTTTGAGTGGCTGTTGCAGCTAGAAAAGCGCTACATAAAATGCAACTTAATTGATTGATTGATTGAAGATGGAAGGAGATAACGACTGCTGTTTTCTATTTACCTTTTTATATTCTATATTTTGTTACATGCTTAATTGAACATTTGCACAAAGGTTCTAAATAAAAGGAGAAAAATAATCAAATATGAGTAAGTACCTTTTATTTGTCGAGTACATAATTCAAAATGCCCTGTGATGGCCTGGGGGTCTATCCAGGGTGTCTCCCTGCCTGCCGCCCAATGACTGCTGGGATAGGCTCCAGCATCCCTGCGACCCTGAGCAGGATAAGCGGTTTGGATAATGGATGGATGGATGGATGGATAATTCAAAATGTAATAAGAAATAGGCCTTTAATGTGGTCATTTTATGTAAATTATTTATTTGTTGAATTTACAGAAAATATGCTATATTGTGATATGTATCGTTATCATGATATGAATGACCTATATCGGGATATGATACTTTGATCATATCGCACAGCCCTAGCAGCTTATAAAGTGTTATCCCTTTACATATAGCGATTATGTTGAAAATAGTGATTATTTCCCTTTAATAAGACCACGGATCTCCAATTAGAGTTGGGCAATATATCGATATCATGATATAAGAATACATATCATCTGCGATATTGGATATGAGGGTCGCAGGGATGCTGGAGCCTATCCCAGCAGTCACTGGGCCCCGCCTGCCGCCCAATGACTGCTGGGATAGGCTCCAGCATCCCCACGACCCTGAGAGCAGGATAAGCGGTTTGGATAATGGATGGATGGAATATTGTGATATGACATGTGTTTTTTCCTGGTTTTAAAGGCTGCTTTACAGTAAAGCAATGCAATTTTCTTAACTTATTAGACTGTTCTAGCTGTTATATTATTTGTCTCTACCTGTTTGGACATCATATCCACATTAACGAGTGTTTATCAAAAAAGTCAACGTGTAAATATTTTGTGAGAGCACCAATAGTCGTCTCTACAATATTGTCAAAATATTGATATCGAGGTATTCAGTCAAAAATAGTGATATTTGATTTTGAAAAGTGATATTCATGATACTGATAAAATCTCAGATGTTGAGTTAGCTCTTGACCAGTTTTGTAAGTCTTGTAACTCAGTAGTTTATAAGCATGCACCTTTTGAAAAATATACTAGAATACAGAATAGGTCAAGTCCCTGGTTCTCAGCAGAAATCACTTCCTTAGTTAGAGAGAAATAAAGCCTGGGCTCTTGCCAGGTGACCGGGGACCCCGGTCACTGGCTTGCTTTTAGGCAGCTTACAAACAAACGCACATCTACAATAAGAAAGGCTAATCTAGTTATAATTTGTATTTAATTCCCAAAGTGTATTCAAATCCAGCAAAATTCTAGAAGGCAGCAAATTCTCTTAACCACAAGTCTCCCTCTTCAATTTCCTACTCTTGCCACAGCTGATGGATGTTCCAATTTCAGACCATAAAGAGATTTGTGTAGCTTTAAATAAACATTTTGCCTCTGCTGGTAACCTATTTCATGAAACTTATACAGGACCCCTTCTGTCTGCTATTGATCCTGACAGCCAGGTAATGCGAAGGCCTAATTTTATGCTACAGCCATTCTCCCCTGGTGACGTGGCCAATACATTACTAGCTGCAGAATTAAAGAAATCGGTTGGTGAGGATAAACTTGACCAATACCTTTTAAAGCTTACCACTCCAATTGTAGTCAGCTAGAGAACATATATTTTTTACCTTTCAATTTTAACTGGTAAACCTCCTAAGGTCTGTCAGGCTGCTTATGTAATTCCTTTACATGAAAGCGGTGGAACAACCAACCTTAATTATAGGCTATATATCTAAACTATCTTGTCTAGCAAAAATACTAGAATCCCCAGTAAATAATCAGCTTTAAATCATTTCTCTCAGCACATTCTATTCTAAGCATACACCGATCGGGTTTTAGAAAAAAGCATAGCACTGTTACTGCCGCCACTCTTGTTTTAAATGACATTATTTCAGCTTTGGATAGAAAGAAACACTGTGTAGCTCTTTTTATATATCTTTCAAAGGCATTCGATACAGTTTACTATGCATTGCCTTTAAAAAGGCTTCATAGTATCGGATTAGATGAAATTGCTTATAAATGGTTTCAGAGTTAACCTCATGGACCGACAACAGTATCTTGGAAATATTAAAACCCGAGTTTGTGCATATTACAAAAGGCGTACCTTAAGGCTCAATGCTGGGACCTGTTCTGTTCACTCTGTATAGAGATGATATTGTTTCTTCTGTAACTGGGTGTAATATTCATCTTGATGCTGACGATACAATTTTGCACTACAATGCCGATACGGTACATTCTGCTGTTAAATCCCTTCAGCTCTGCTTTACTGATTTACAAATTGCACTCAATAGCCATAAATTAGTTCTTAATGCTGATAAAACTAAAATTTATGCTTTTCACAGAGCTGAAAATATTGATTATGATAATCTCATCATCTCTACTAAAAATGGTTCAAATATTGAAAGAGTCACAGGATACAAGTATCTTGGAATTTGGATTGATGAGAAGATAACTTAAATATCATGTGACTAGTTTCTTTTATAGGAATAAAACATGTTTTCCTCTGCATTGTAAAAGGATGCTTGTTGACAATTTTTCTAGCGGTATTGGATTATGGTGACATGTCATACATGCATGCTTCAGCTGCGACCCTGAAGCCTTTGCACACTGTTTATCACTCTGCACTAAGATTTATTACCAGTGATAATTATAATACTCATCATTGTGAGCTGTATGCTAAAGTTGGGTGGCCCTCTCTCTCTGTTCTGGGTTTTATTTATTTATGAGGCCCTTACTGGTTTTTTACCCCCCTACATTATTTCGTTGTTGTCTTTTAATGTGGGCCCCTACCGAACATGCTCAAATGATTGGATTATGTTGCAGGTGCTGGCTGTTTTTACTGAGATTGGTAAACCCAGTTTTTTTTACATGGTTCACCTGCAATCTGGCATAATATGCAGAACATTCTAAAATGTACCTCATTTAGGGCAATTTCAATTTTCAATTTCATCTTACTTGATTTCCAATTGCACTTGTTTTTAGCTGACTCATTTGCTGTACATTTTAAATTGCCTTATGTATTTAAGGTTTTAATATGTTAGTATTTGACTAATTTGGTTTATTACTTCTACTTTTTCCTCAACATTTTTTTTCCTAAGCATCTTATCTGTGTTTCTTGGCACCTATAATGTGTTGGTTGTTTTTTGCTTAGCTATATTGTAAATGAGATCGCTCCCTCGATATACTTGAGAGTATAAATAAAGGTTGAATGAATGACTGTATGGATATCGTCCAGCCCGATCTCCAACGACAAAAAAAGTGGAAGCCCATTATCAAACAAGCCCTCTTAAACATGGTGCTCTTTGAGCAGAGCTGCTTAAATGTTTACTGCATTCTATGGGCTTAGCTCCTTACCAGCACTCCTATTTGTGTTCAGGCAACCTCCCGAGAAACAGGCTGGTTTGATGAAATACAATGAGTTAAACAAGGTTCCTTTTAATTGAGGGTGACTGAAGTCAAGTTTGATTAGCAAGAGACGTGAATGTTGAAGAAATATATGTGTGTGTGTGTGTGTGTGTGTGTGTGTGTGTGTGTGTGTGTGTGTGTGAGAGAAATTAGGATGTGAAAATATGTATATAATGCATGCTTCTCTGTGTAAGTTTAGCGTATGTGTGTGTGGCCTTCACTAAAAGAATGAGAAACAGCGATTGAGAAAGGGTGTGTGTGTGTGTGTGTGTGTGTGTGTCGTTCCATAGTGCAGGGCTGACTCCTGGAGATTCCAGGCATGCCTGGATTTCCTCAGATGTCATGTGCTGCAGTACGAGCAAAACTGTTGAGTGAAATTATACACAACATACCAGGGCTGTTGATTTCCCTCCACAACATGTTTTGAGTTTTTAGCAAAAACAAACTTGTGACGAAAAGTTCAGCCAAGTCGTCTTAAAGTACCATTCCAATAGGGCTGCACTAAAAAAAATAAAATAAAATAAAATAAATAGATACAGCTGGCGGAAAATATTAGAGCAGTACCTTTATCTTTCAAAGATGATGTTTGGGTGCACTTTGGTTTTGAAAACAAAACAGGAAGTAACAATTTGGATAAAACTAATGCCGTTTGCAAGCTTTGTCATACTATGATAAAATATTCAGGAAACAACTAACTTACGATCTCACTTGAGAAGACAACATCCTAATAATTATGTATCTAAAATAATTAAAATGTAGCTATTTAAGAATTAATATCAAAGTATAGTGGACACTTGCAAATAACGAGTTGGATTATGGTATGTTAATGCTAAGTGTATTTACAGCATACTGACTATTTCAGTTTATTGAGTTTTGTTTATAAGAATACTTGATATGCACTTTATTTTATGCTGTTATGGCATCTACATTTTAATTCAGTGTGTTCAGTGACAGTGCACACTGTGCAACACCGTCATAATATATTGGAATGGAAATGTTGAATTAAATAGATTTGAGTCAATTTGTCCGCCGAGTTATCAAAATATAATGTTATGTAAATATTAGACTACCCAGGTGGTACACAGCAAATTGTATTTTCAACTATATTTTAAAATTTTTAGTAAATTATATAGAGTATTGCAATGTACTGCAATATGTATTGTATTGCAATGTATTGTGATACGTATCATATCGTGAAGTCCTTGCCAATACACAGCCCTAATTTGTAATTAAACTAGGTGCATCAAAACCGGTTTAGAACATGAGCATTCTAAGCACTCCTATTCAAGGGGACAAAACAATGCAGAATGCACTCATAAGCTCCCAAGATTTAGCCTCTGAAACACTGTTTTTTGGAAATCTGATCTCTTGCAAGAGTGCTGGAGGAAACAATTAGAAAGCTGACTGGTGGAAGAGGAAAGAGCTGACAAAAAAACCTCACAGTGTAAATTGGAACGATGGCTAGCGCTAAAATAACTGACCTTTTAAACAATGCCCTGGCTATCAACACTTGCTGTATCAATCATAAGAATACAGCAGCAGTTCTCTGACAAACATTAGCTTTCATAGAAAGCAAAGACATCGACAGGGGATACAACACAGGAAAAGGTTGACAACTGTCACCAAAAGAAAGACAGATACCCCCCTCCACAAAAAAAGTTAGTAACCACACAATTACTGAACTTTTGCTGCACTAGACACAAAAAAGATGTTCACTGATAAGCCTGCTGACATGTGTGCAAGCACGCACACATAGAAAAATGGCCCGATATCAGACTTCCATGAGTGCATTCTCCTGCATGACGACAAGCAGACAGGGCCTCATTGCCTCATTAGCCCCCCCACCCCACCCTTTCAGTGGCATGTGCATGACACAGACATGCGTATATCCAGGCTGAATACTCTTGTTGTCTGCAAAAACCCCTATTTTGCTGTCTATTGGTATTTCTCCACCTACTTTTTTCATGTTCATTCATCAGTACCTCTATTAGAAGCCCGAAAATGAGTCACGTAGCACTACCACTCTGACACATTCAACCTGCCCTCTTTTGTGTTTGCTCGCTGACCAACCAGCCAACCAAGACCAGTGCATGCTGTCAAATTCCAGAGGGACCTCCCATCTGCCCAGACAATCATGCCATTAAACAAGTGCTTACAACATGCTTTTCAATTACTGGCAGTGAGATAGTGAATTAAAGTTAAGAGCATTTACCTAAGAGAGCTAATCAAAGTGGTAAATAGTATTATTACATTGACTGAACTTGACTCAGGACTCAGCATTCCCTCACAAGTGGGTGTTGCTGCTTGTAAGGACTACTGAGCAACGATGTACTCTCTGCCAGTTATCAGTTATCATACATCATACAAGTTGGACAGTGTGGGTGTATGAATGTGTAGGAGGGAGAAAATGAGGAGGTGTGGACTTGAAACCAAGTAAGAAACATTTTTCAAAATCATGAGCCCTGTGAAGTAAATGGTCACTGAAGTATACTGACACAATAGCAATGAACATATGGAGATCTTCGTGATCCTTTGTTTTATTTTTAATGCTTGGGAGATTGCCAACC
This sequence comes from Lampris incognitus, assembly GCF_029633865.1. Lineage (NCBI taxonomy): Eukaryota > Metazoa > Chordata > Actinopteri > Lampriformes > Lampridae > Lampris > Lampris incognitus. The sequence continues at coordinate 23,226,653 of NC_079229.1, read as the reverse complement.
CCCCTCCGCCCCACGCACACACACCACCATCAACAGCACTTTGTGAGACAGGACTTTAAAAAAATGGCACATTCCATGGCTCACTTGATTATTCCTGCTTCCTGCTAACAGAGGCGCTCCCAACAAAAAAAAGAAAGAAAAGAAATCAACAAGAAAAACACGGACGTTCACAAATCAGCCCAACCCAAACCTAGACACTGGCTGGCTGGCTGGCTGGCTGAGCTGCCCCTCAGGAAAACAAACCAGCGCTTTGTGCACCTCCCTCCCAGCTATGCCACCGGGTCTGGCCCCAGACAGAAAGAAGTCATTCTACACTCGCCTCTCTGAACGTGCCTCTATTCAAAACCGGAGCTGCTCTGTTCTGTTAGCTTTTGTACCGATGAACTGGTTATGAAGTAGCCTGAGACATTCCATCTCTGCTACCCAGTGTGCATTCAAACAGGAAGTGCAAAGTGAACTCTGCTAGATTTTTTTTAAAACTCAGGAAAGTATCCTACTCCCTGAATGAAAGGAAAACAGATAATAAGGTGAAACACAGAGACTTGATGCTGGAATTGGAGCATCACTGGTGCAGCGGAGAACACCTGCAGGTCTGAGAAGGGGAAGATGAGGTTTCAGAGAGAAACAGATATCAGCCATAAAATACTGCATGTGGGCTACAGATAAGGGGCAGCATTTGTTTGTGGTCAGATTTAGTGCCATCCTGGTCAACTTACTCCCCCACAGGGATGTCAGGGCCTTGACAGTAAGGCTTCAAAGGACCACTCATGTGACCAGGAGTGCAGCTGCAGAGCTCCACTAAGATCAAAAGAGTCCAGAACCACCATCCTAAGTCAAAGAAATGCCATCTCTGTATTTGACCACTTCTAACCTTATTGGTTCATTGGCAGCAGCTCTATGGATGCAGCTCTTCTGTTGATGCTGGGGATTATGCAGAACCTGTAAACACCTGTACATGTGTCAAAGACTGTTTTCCTTGCACAGGATGAAATGAGAGCTGAGTGACGAGCTCACACTGTAAGCAAGATGGCAAATTGGCATCAGAAACTGTATCACAAATGTGGCTGGTAGGTTAAAACTTGTCTTCTACCACCTACATTAGCACAGATCAACTAGTTTGGGGGGTTTTCTAAATTGTGTTTTAACAGTGAAAGCAGCTAGTAAGCTGTCAGTTCCACCAACTACTGTGGGGCCAGTCAAGAGACTTCTACACATGGCATTATTGTGAGGGTTTTTGGAATAGGCATACAAATGTGCCACTCCCAGTGACCTGATATATATATAGGCAGGCTAGTTTCTTTTACCTGTAAGGCTCTGAATTCTGTCAAGAGAGCGAGAATGAGTGAGAGACATAAAGACAAAGGGACAGACAGAAAGGTGTCATACTGCACATCTAATTCTTGTCTATATGCACATAATTTTCAGAGCCAAGAGGGCTTTCTTCCTATCACAGCAGTACAGCATTGCATGCTGGGGCCGCAGACTCTTTGCCATTGCTAACAGCTGCCACCAACGCAGCCATCAATTATTCACTGGAGCCTAGCCTTCTTGTTTACCTTTCAGGCTGGCAAGTAAGGGCAGGGTGCATGGGAGAGTGGTTAGACACAGCGGCATGAGCATACAGGCCGGTCTAAGGGGTTAACACTGTCCGTTAAGAAAAAGGAGCACATGCTCAGTCCCAGACGGTACACACAACTTACTCCAAGTTTCAGGAGGGATGGAGGGACAGTATGTATACATGCCTGTCCGGCGATGTGCATGCCAGTGTTTTCCCTCTATGTTTTCCAAACTGTTGGGGCCACAACCTGGCTGAAGTTCACAAACATTAACACTAGGATGCCTTACCGTGACAGGGACCCGACTCTCTAGTGCTTTCACTAACTTACCGAGCACTCAGAGCGAGGCAATACATAAGTGATTATGAGCAGAGGTCTGCCTGTGTGGCTTGGAATTTGTTTAGTCTTCCCCCTTCGGCAAATTTAGCAAAGAAAACGACATCAGAACCATGTTTTAAAATATTCATCAATCTAAATTTTTCGTTTTTCTTAAAATGGTGACATTGTCATACTGTTGGATAAACATCGACTCTGGAAAATATTTTTAAAAAATTTTTTTTCATAGTAGGCCATGATCTTATAACGGGCCATAATTGTAGAGATTAGATGGATAGATAAAATAGATTAATCTAGCTAATCTAGATAGATAGATAGATAGATAGATAGATAGATAGATAGATAGATAGATAGATAGATAGATAGATAGATAGATAGATAGATAGATAGAAAGACAGGAACAGATACAGACAGAGACAGATAGCTAGAGAGAAAGAGAGAGACAGGAATAGATACAGATAGATATAAATTAATGAAAGAAAGGCATAGATAGAAAGATAGAGGAAGATACAACTCTACAGTGTCATTCTGTACAGGCCCTGCCCGGGGTTTTAGGTCTGTACCCGTTTCTCATACTGTTGTGTTCCAACCTGACCGTGTAGCAGCCCAGCCTGTGTGCATGGATGGATGGTCCTGTGTGTCCCAGAGGACAGGGGATCAGTAGTGCTCAGTGCTCCTCCCTGCTCTACCCAAAGAGATCACTTCCTCTAGTGGGGGTGTCAGGGGGACGCACATCCCATCTCCCGTTAATCCACCTCCGGAATAAATCCCCCACACACCCCACCACCACTCCCCCACTCCCTTAAACCCTCCTCAAAACCAGTGGGGGGGTGGGGCAGGATGTGAGACCAGCTGGTCATCGGCCTAGACAAAGAAACCTGCTGAATGGGCTCTTGCATCAAAAAGAACCTCAAATCTCTCAAACCACTTTTCCATACACATGTGCTGGCTTGGCTTGACTCAGGCAGTTGCATTTCCATTACAACTAGGTTACCCGCTTAAAGGTGTATCTTTGACTGATGATGCACTTGTCTTGAGTTGATGACGTTTAAAAGCAACGCCCTCTTTAGAGCTGTTTACTATTGCACAATGCAACAGTTGTTGGTAGCCAGCTACTTATTATCATGGATTTTCAGGCTGTTACAATTTTGCTCTGCATCTACCACTTATTTCTTGAAAAACAGAGACGGGATGATGGATCTAGAAGAGGCAAAGCCTATCTGATGTCACCGCAACCAGCTTGGAGGCAGGTCTCGCGTGCTTTGGCCCAACTCCGGAGATGGTCCATTTTGGGCACGACTCAGCACGTGTAAACTGGCAACGGAAACGCAAATCAACGTGGCATGGTTTGACTCGGCACAGCCAAAAGTGCCAATGGAAAAACCCTATCACAGTGCCGTTTCTTCACAGCCTCGTCTGCTCTGGCTTGTTCTCATCTCCGAGTGTCGATTCAGCACAGTAAACAGAAAGAAAAGAGAAAGAAAGCCACTTTATTTGACATTGTATTCTTACAACAAATTGTATTCTTACAATGAATTCGTTCTCTGCATTTAACTCATCCTATTGTATAGGAGCAGTGGGCAACTGCAGTGCCCGGGGACCAACTCCAGTTCTTCTTTCCATTGCCTTGGTCAGGGGCACAGGCAGGAGTATTAACCCTAACATGCATGTCTTTCTGATGGTGGGAGGAAACCAGAGCACCCAGAGGAAACCCACGCAGACACGGGGAGAACATGCAAACTCCACACAGAAAGGACCTGGGAAGGCCTGGGGTTTGAACCCAGGACATTCTTGCTGTGAGGCAACAGTGCTAACTACTGGGCCATCATGCCGCCTTTTTTTTTACAAATATCCCTGCATGTGGGCCTATCAACAAGAGCACTTCTTTTGTTAGGTTTTTTTACTTTATGGACATGGCCAGTGTAGTTCATAATCACGACGATAGCGGTGGTGGGGGTGTAACTTAAGGCCTGGAAGGAAAATATCCCAACATGTGGGTGGGGAGGGACGACGACAAGTAATTTCGGTGTATTTTCAGTATAATTTCAGACATGGAACATTACTGTAACACTGGCTCTTGTCTGTTTTAACAGGGCTAGAGAGAAAGAGGCGGGTAGAGTATGGTTTTTAACCACAGGGGGCCGGTGGCAGGTGTAATTTATCATTGGTCCTTGCCTAGTTTAGCCAGCCGATGGAGAGGAGAGACCAGGCCTCTCCTGTAGAGTTAACTGGAAAGTCTGGGGAGGGCTTTGCAAACATAAATAGTAATTTATAAAGGACACAGACTGAGTAGCCTATATGTCCATGATTATCAAAACAACCTCTCTCAGTGAAATTTTAAATGTGAAGTTTCAGCCAGGAAGAAATTGGCGAAATGTTGTGAAACAGTTCTTACTCCTCTATTATGGAAGGTAACGCACAAGGCGGAGCATCTCTCAATCATGGACCAACACAAGCTACTTTTCAATGTTCAATACAATAATAAAATAAAACTTACATGTGAAACAAAGACACAGTGCAAAAAAGACACACAAAACCCCCTCAAAAAACTCAACTATTACAGTTTAGGTAAACAATGGCGGAGCAACAACAGAGCATTTAACAATAGCTGAGTGATGGGGGACCTAAATCTAAATTGAGTTTGGTTTGACCCAAGACTGAACATACACAAGGGACTCCAGACAAAAGCACTTAGATTCTTATCAGTGCACACGTCTGTGGGAGGGAGTTCGAAGTGGAGAGCTGATGAGTGTTTTCTAGTCCGGCTGGAGCCCTAATCTGCCCATGGGCCAGAATGCAGTTGAATGGTGAGAACCGCAGTGAGAGTAGATTCCACACTCATATTTATTTGGAAAAACAACGACACCCCACCCCATCTTCCAATTCAAGACAAAATCTGAAATCTAACTAGCCTGATATTCAACCAAGTTTATGAATGTCAGTGTTTCCCCTACCATTCTCCTGGCAGGGTGGCCCATCCCGCTAAGGTAACCTGTCACCCCGCCCAGGGAAATAAAGAAATAAAAATGTCAATAAACATGTAATTTGCCACAGCACCTGCATGATGGCTCCTGTAGCTTTGGGAAGTCTATCACCCCGCATGAAAAAAAAAAATCTAGGGGAAACACTAAATGTAAAACATGGAAGTAAATTCATCGCTTCATGAAGAAGAGTCAGACTCCAGTCAGAGACATACAACAGAGTCGATCCAGTTTTCAAACCATCACATCACTTTGATGGGAGATACCCCTCCACAGATCAGTAACTAGAACCTCCCGAGATTCCAGCCTGGTGAGTGTTTGGAGGGGGGAAACCAGTACTGTAGGATACCAAGTGTACCTGGAAGATCCTGTTAGGTGATAATGCAGGAAGCGACATGCACAAAACCTGTTAGAGCCAGCAATCATTAATACATCCAATAGAGACACACCCAACAGGGATTGCTGTCCCCTTGCCATCAGTACTGAACAATAGAAGAGCCAAGAGAGGAGCAAGTAGATATAGCAGACAATACAACTCTACTAGGGATGTCCCCATCTGAGAGTATCGGTATTAGAGCCCATCAACGCTCATGTTTGATCAATGTTGGCTATGTTAAACTCAACCAAATTACCTTGCACTCCATCTAGGTGTTGTAAATTGACATTTATCAACAAGTCTTGATGCATGCTCAATAATCCAGGTAAGGAAATCCCACAAAGCTGAATCAGTTCATCTGGACGCAAATTTTACTTTGCATCCAGATGAACTGATGAGAGGCAATAGAAACAGAGCTACTTAAATGGGAATATAGTTTTGATTATTTTGTTAAAAAAAAAAGATAAATGGCAAACCATTAAAATGTGAACTGTGATGCAGGCCATTTTTTCTTAATGTAGGGCTATTCGATTTTCAAGCATACATTACCTAAAACTGATACGCTTTTTTAGCTATGAAGTAGGAATGTGCAAAAGTCATTTTTCCAAGTCAGCTAGTCGGGAGGTTTTCTGAGTGATTAGTCAAGGGAGCCCTATTAAACAGGCTCTACATTTCTCAGACTGCTTGTTTCAGAATCAGAAACAGTGTTCAGTGAATACTTATGATTGTTATCTAGGCTTACACACATTCACAATAAAGAGAGGTATGGTTAAGAAACTGGCATATCCTTAATCTATTTTTTATGTGCACCATAATTATATTTGCACAAATGTGTCACGGCAAGTAATGCACCGCTTGCAAGAAGCAACACTTACAACAAGCATTTCCCCCTCAAAGAAAAAAAAGAAGGCAAAAAAAAGACATCGTCAAACTCACGTAGGACTTATTTACACATGTTTGTCTGATCTATTCAATTACTTTAATCTAAGAGATTTCAGGAAAAACTAGTCAGATCCATCCGGAATATTATTAGAAACACCTGCTCCTTAAAAAAATAAAAAAAATAGTTGACACAGTAATCAACTAGTCACCTGTTGGCTGATTAGTCAACTATTCTGACTCATCCCTAATTTGAAATGTGCACTATTCCAACTGTATTACTCGGTAACAAATAAATATCTGATCCAGGTTCGGATCAGCAGATACTAAGTGACTCAAACTGGAGGCAAAAAAAGAAAAGAAAAGGTGATTGGAATATCCCTAGCCTGTACTGCAGGTATTATTTTGGCAAGCGTGTACTACATAGCTTTAAGTGACCTTGCTCTTCTCTGAAAAGAACGACTCCCCAGGCTTCCCAGCAGGTGTGACTGACCTATATAGATCCTAAAAATGCTTATTTGATTCATGGCATGTTCTCAGCCTATATGTAAGCCAGGTCAGGGGCAATGCAGAGTACAGGGACTTGAGACAAAGAGCCGCGACACTGGATATGAGTGGGGGCAGTCAGACAGGGTGAATGGACTACATTGTACCCTGTCATGGGACTTTAAGACAGCTAAAGAGATAATTCCCTCTTCCTCAACCCAATCTCTGAGGCAGGGCTGAGGGCCTCCTTTCTGCTTTTCTGTGGGGGGGCTGAACTCATCATTTCTATGAGCAGCATTAAGCAATTTAAAACACAAAACTAACCTTCCCAGCAGGAAGCAATCCTTTTATTTTGTTTGTTTGACAAGCATGAGAAGAAATACAAGTCTGGTCTTTACCCGGACCATTCAGAGAATTCCTTCAATCATTTACAGAAACAGCTGGGAAATCATAAAGTCATATGGGCTAAGCTAACTGCTAGCCCATGCAGACCAGCAGTTCCGACAGTCATCCCGGCTGGCGGTCGTTCCCTTGGACAGTGATTTTTTTTGTTTAGTTTAGATATATGTGTTAGTTTGGATATGTGTGTTCTTGTAGTTTTTGGATATGTACTTTTGTCTTTGTGTTGCACTTTCGTGGGCTGGGGGAAACAATATCTCGTTTCATTTCTTGTACGCAAGTACATGAAATAAAATGACATTGTTCCTGTTCCTCCTTCCTCGTGCTGGAAGAACTAATGTCAACCAAACCAAACTAGCGAGTTAAAGTAAACTCTCTTGTATATTATTCATTTATGTCTCTACATCACACCTGCGCTTCACAATAAACAAAGGAAAAATGCTTAGCAATAAAACAAAACACGCATTAAGAAGGAGCCGAGATTAGGAGTTGTGCAATGTGAAAACAAAACGGCGGCTCAATGTGAAGGGTGCAGGCTGCATGGGCACAAAGGGAATTCCTGACCAGTTGCTTTCTGTACAGGTTCTTTAGGAGCATTCCATTCATATAAGTCATACAATCTGACAGCTGGCCTAATTGGTTGCATCATCACTGCCTGCAATTTCTGGGGAATAAGCAGACGGCTTAGCTGAAACATGTCAGAAGTTCAATGTACAATATTTGGTGACATTTTACACTTAGGAAATACACCTGCGACTACATCGCAAGATAAACATGAACAGTAGTAACACCCCTTTGAGAACCCTCATTTTCTGTCGTTCAAACCTGAGAGTGGCCTACACAGACATCATTACCTGAGCAGACGTAATCTACGATTGCCATGTGGGGGTGGTGGGATGGAGGTGTCACAGAGAACTTAAGAAACAATCAGGACATCTAAATCGCCATCTGTTCACACTGTTAAACCCCTCCTAACCCAAACCCCTCTGAGAAGATCTGCCCCTGTCCTCCCAGCACTGACTAGCAATGCACACGTCATGATAACTTTTTTGAAAATTCATTCTATTGAGTTATCCACCCAAGTCCCTGTAAAAACATGCCCCCCTTTCATAAGAAGAGACCTGGCCAACACGGCACCAAAAAGACAAAAACACAATAAAGGCCATTACTATAACAAGCGAAAAACCTCAGAAAAAGTAGGAGGATGAGAAATGAAAAAAGTGATAGGACAGAAAGAGAAAAATGTGACAGCCAAAAAAAACCAAAAAACAGCCAATTATTCAAAGTGTGAACAAATTCAAATCACAACATCCTCTTTAAGCCAATGAGCTACTACTAGTTCCTTTTGTTTCAAGTCTTTCTACAGCCTTAAAACTGATAATGTCCTTCAAAAAAACTATTTCACTATGCTTTCATAGTTAGTGCTAAATTAACCCAATTGAACCCAACTTGTTTTGGTCTCAGGAACCCTTTTGCACACCCTTTAAATGAATGCAGTGTGAAAACCCTGCCTGAGCTGATTATTCTCCATTAGCATGTGCTGTATGTAGTGGTGCATTAATAGGCATGCCATGCTTCATCCAAACAGCTGATCACAACAGGCTGGATTGCCAGGGGGACACAACCTCAGCTGACGTGTCAAAAAGACCAGCTTCATGAAATTATATCTAAAATTTGCATGTGATCCTCATATACTCCGTGTCTCTTTTCTCCACCTTACAAAGATATGACAGCTCAGTATTTCCTCTCAACGGCTCTCCTGGAGCTGAGGACCAGAGAAGGCCGAAGTGCTCTGTGTCTGCAGACAACACGTTTGCTAAAAAAAACACTCGGCCGCTCTGTCATAGCACATTTATGTCTCCTTGTTAAAGCCAGTGCCATACAGGGTGATCTGTCCATGTTATTTAGGGGCCTGTGCCAAAGTATCGACTGTATGTATCAGTCATTCTTTCAGGTCCCCTTTAACCAGGCATAGTATAAATATCAGGATCAAACAGACTGTCTGCAGGCCGGCATCATTGAACAAGGCAGGCCATGGTAGTAGCTCTTGCAGCCCCATCCTCGCCATTTCTCAATCTGTCGGTGCCCTGACAGTTAAGCCTGAAGCCAAGTTTATGTCCTCTCAGCTTTTAAACACATGGCTGTTTTAGTGTAAGCCAATGAGGAAAGGCTGCTTTTATGCAAGTGCAGCTTTGCATAACACACAAAACCACATTTACACCAAGCAAACCTTGCTGACTAAAGCGGAGAGTCAGGACTTCATTAACTTGTGCTCACTTCAGTGATAATATGCTGTTTGCACTTGGTTTTCAGTATTTATCTTTCTAAACATTGTGTGTTTATAAATTATGTTGTAAAACAAATTCACACGACCATGCTGTGCAAAAACTCAACTCTTCTGACCTTACCAATAAAAAAAATGAATGTGCTAGTGGTCTCTTTCATCACTAAACTAAGCTGTGGTGCCTATCACGAAGGTGCATACATACAAACTTCCAAATCTAGCTCAATCACAGCTGGTGCCTCCACCCAAGACAGAGGAATGACTAGAACTACATAATGAAAGGGGAAAGCCAAATCCGTGTGTTTCGCTCCACTGCTCTGAGCAGCCTTGGGGGGGGGGGGTAACTAATGATAATCCAGCTCTCCTATAAATAAGCACTTTGGTGATGCAAACAGAGCTTTTGTCATATTCCAAATAGTAGGAACGTGGGTGGGGACGGGGCAAAGACTCATTCCACACATGCCTTCTCACTCAGTGTCCAATCCCGCCGGCCACTTTACTGTTACTACGGGCAACATGGTGTGTGTGCCAGTTCTTTGGGTCTGCTGAGTCTGTCTGAACATGCAGCTCGCCCACTCTGCAGTTGGAGAATCCTCTGCGTGTCTCTTCGGAGAAAGCATTAATCCATCCAGAGCAGTGTTCCCCCATCCTAGTCCTAAAGGACCAATCATATCATAGCACTTAATTATGCCAGCTGTGCCAAATCTGACAGTTAAGTGCTGATTGGTTGGAGTAAATACAGACCTACCTATGCAGGATTACAACGAAATTCTGCAGGACCGGGTGTCCTTGAGAACTAGGATGGAGAACCCTGATCTGGAGCACCTTTCTCAACTTTACCTTTAGTTATTTGTTTCTAAACAAGGAGCAAGCAGGCCCAATGGAGTCACGTTTCTCTCATTCTATGTCAGTACATTAAATGACTTGTGAAAGAAGCAAATACAGTTTTTGTTTATGGAAGAAGTTGGGACACATGCCATTTTGCACGTCAGTTTTGTAGCTCATGTCACCTGTCGACGAGCTTTGCACTTCAAAGAGGGATAAAAAAAATAAAAATCAACCGTAGTGCCAATGGGAGCGAATGCAACGCGCAGTGCCTCATTAAACAGACTATATCGCCACTCGTTGCTGCAGTCGTGGAATACTCAGCAGGGGACAACAAAACGATCTGGTCACTCAACCGTACATACCTTGGGCAATTCTTTAAGCTGGTTGGCATCGAGAAGCAGCTCTTCCAGGCTGCGGCTGTAGCGGAATATCTCGTCGGGGACAGTCTGTAAACTGCAATGCCGTTTGTCCACCGACTCTACGTGGCGGTTACAGCGCCACAAAGGGATACACTTCAGCATGTCCGGCCGCCGCGGGGGTTTGGTTGCCGGCGCTACTCGAATCTCCACATCGGAGAGTGGTAACAGGGAACGGCTCCTGAGGGTGATGAAGAGGAAGAGGGAATCACCGCCGAGCCGGGTCAATAACACAAACAAAAAACCCAAAACAAACAAAAACAAAACAAAAAAAACAAAACAAACCCCCAATATCGAGACACTCCTGCTCCCACAGCGATCCAAAATAGGAGGCCGAAATCCAGTTAAGACCAAGAACCAAACTTAATTCCCGTAATCGGCTAAATTTCCGATTTCAGCGGAGTTGTACTCGCGGGTCGACAGATCCCACCCGGAATTATCAACGATCATAAACCAAAGCCGAGTACTCCCACTTGCTTCAAGTGTTTCCTGACTTGCGCTTCACTTCACACCGAGTGTGTAGCTATAGCCTGCTCAGCTACCGCCGACATCCTTGTATGAAACCGATGCCGCCGCCGCTGCTAAATAAAAATATGCAGTTAGCGATCCGACTTGGAAGAACTGTTGTTCGCGTTCACATAATTAAATGTAAAGGGTCTCTACAACAATCACCGCGTCTACGCTACAACGACCGGTACCACAAAATGTCCCATGGAGCAAATCTGGAGTGACCCGGCTGAAGCGACCTCCCAAGCTACGACGTTAGCTAGCTCCTTAACGATAGCGAATATTAGCTTAGCTTAGCAATCTGGACGGCTTTACGCCTTTGTGCCCGGCTAACGTTACTATCGGCGAATGCGTCTCGAGGTTGTTACGCAAGCCTCGCTGCAGCATGCCGTCTGACGATCAAGCTTGATTATCCGGGACGGGGGTTTTGTTAAACGCAAACGCAGGTGAAGTATCCGCGGAGCGGGAGATCCGGCGACCGCGACTCTTCCCTCTCCCTCTTCTCGAGCCAGGCCGGGGTAACGCGTGTGGGGGCTGGGCTAGGCTCGGCTTGAAGCGCCGCCGTTTTTACGGTGTCCGCGTCGGAGCCCAGCACGACCGTTTAGCGCTACCTAGCGAGCTCTCCCTCGCGCTACCTAGCGAGCTCTCCCCCGTCTGTTGACGTTTATTTCCGTGTCGCACGAGCGTACCCTACTGCCTATGAGCGACACTGCTCGTATTTATATGGGAGAGCGGATCCCCCCCCGCCAGGCGTCTCTCTCCTTCTCCGGTGCTGTGACTTGGCGACAAACCAGCCCCTTTTTCGCCTTCCGAGAAGGGGAAAATACAGACGCGCCGACTGCTTCTCTCCCCTTCTCCGGTGCTCGGACTTCGGCACACACAAAAAAAAACAACAGCTGAGGAGTTGGCGCTTAATTGCGGTGTAAAACGGGTTTTTCCAAATGTTTTGAATCACCGCAACCACGAGAGGTCCTTGATTGTGCAGCCATAACGGTGCGCAAACATTATTAGGCTGACGGGCCCAGTAGTATGCGAGATTAGCAGCGGACAGATATACACCCACACATGGACAATAAAAAGCCGGCGTTTCTCCTTGCCAAGACTTTTGCGTAGCGCCCAGGTCGATAGAACGGGAAACGTGACAAAAAATATCTTTAATATGCAGCGCTCAGGCTAAAAAAAAATGTTTTTTAAATCTACTTCGTAATTTTTTTTTGCCCGTCAGCCTGTGGATGCCCAGGCTCCCAGGCGAACCCTCGCACGAATGCGACCAACATACCGTAACGCGTATGGATAAGAAGACACGCTGGCCGCTGGCTAGCGGGTCTGACCGTTTAGTCGAGCGGTTAGCGATGTCTCCTGCGGTGCGGGCGATACGGGTTCGTTTCCCGGCCGCGGCAATTCCTGTGGTTGCGTTGTCCCCCGAATTCGCTACATTGGTGTCAGAAGTGGGATGGAGCGACCGTAAGACCATCGGAAGCGTAGGCTCCCTGAGGCGTGAAGGAGCTGATATGCTTAAGCGCGGGGACGCGCTTCCCGAAGGAGGGGGGTAGTGTAACGTGCATGGATAAGAAAACACGCTGGCCGTTGACTAGCGGGTCTGACCCTTTAGTCTAGCGGTTAGCGATGTCTCCTGCGGTGCGGGCGATATGGGTTCGCTTCCCGGCCGCGGCAGTTCCTGTGGTTGCGTTGTCCCCAGAATTCGCTATAATTCAACACAAGCAACTTTATTAATCTCGCTAAGGGCAATTTCTTTGGAGCAGCTGAACTTGCAATTTCCAACAAGAAAAGGTTTGCTATGCAACCATTTTGGTCTAACACTAGCCCTGTCTTTATTTTCACAAGTTAGTCATTTTTTATCTATACAGCGTCTTTCAAACCCTATGTTATGTTGTGTGGAGTTCAGGGAGGGGTTACGACAGGCACTGGGTGGTAGCGAAGGGTTGCTGGATGGCTGGGCAACCATTGCAGACTTGGTGATGAAATGAGGAAGTACAGCAAAGTATACAGAGGAAGAGGTTGGCAAAGAAGAAGTGGAATAGTCAGAGAGATGAAGAAAGCAGACAGGAGTACAAGGAACTGCAGCATAAAGCGAAGAGAGAGGTGGCAAAGGGAAAGGAAAAGGCGTATGGTGAGTTGTACGAGAGGTTAGATGCTAAGGAAGGAGAAAAGGACGTGTACCGATTGGCTAGACAGAGGGACTGAGCTGGGAAGGATGTGCAGCAGGTTAGGGCGATCAAGGATAGAGATGGAAATGTGCTGACAAGTGAGGAGAGTGTATTGAGAAGGTGGAAGGAGTACTTTGAGTGGCTGATGAATGAAGAAAATGAGAGAGAGAGAGAGAGAGAGAGAGAAGGTTGGATGATGTGGGGATAGTGAATCAGGAAGTGTGGTGGATTAGCAAGGAGGAAGTGAGGGCAGCTATGAAGAGGATGAAGACTGGAAAGGCAGTTGGTCCTGATGACATACCTGTGGAGGCATGGAGATGTTTAGAAGAGATGGCAGTGTAGTTTATAACTAGATTGTTTAACACAATCTTGGAAAGTGAGAGGATGCTCAAGGACTGGAGAAGAAACATACTGGTACTTATTTTCAAGAATAAGGGCGATGTCCAGAACTGTAGCAACAACAGAGTTGATCAGCCACAGCATGAAGATATGGGAAAGAGTAGTAGAAGCTAAGTTAAGAGGAGAGGTGACGATTAGCAAGCAGCAGTATGGTTTCATGCCACACAAGAGCACCACAGAGGCGATGTTTGCTTTGAGAATGTTGATTGAGAAGTATAGAGAAGGCCAGAAGGAGTTACGTCGTGTCTTTGTGGATTTAGAGAAAGCATATGACAGGGTGCCAAGAGGATGTGTGCTATTGTATGAGGAAGCTGGGAGTTACAGAGAAGTATGTAGGAGTGGTGCATGATATGTATGAAGGAAGCGTGACAACGGTGAGGTGTGCGGTTGGAATGACAGATGGGTTCAAGGTGGAGGTGGGATTACATCAAGGATCAGCTCTGAGCCCTTTCTTGTTTACAATGGTGATGGACAGGTTGACTGACAGACGAGATCAGGCAGGAGTCTCTGTGGTCTATGATGTTTGCGAATGACATTGTGATTTGTAGTGAAAGTAGGGTGCAGGTTGAGGAGAGCCTGGAGAGGTGGAGGTATGCACTGGAGATAAGAGGAATGACAGTCAGTAGGAGCAAGGCAGAATACATATGCGTGAATGAGAGGGAGGACAGTGGAATGGTGAGGATGCAAGGAGTAGAGGTGACGAAGGCGTGTGAGTTTAAATACTTGGGGTCAACTGTCCAAAGTAATGGGAAGTGCAGAAGAGAGGTGAAGAAGACAGTGCAAGCAGTGTGGAGTGGGTGGAGAAGAGTGTCAGTTGTGATTTGTGACAGAAGGGTACCAGCGACAGTTAAAGGGAAGGTTTACAAGATGGTTGTGAGACCAGCTATGTTATATGGTTTGGAGACAGTGGCACTGACAAAAAGACAGGAGGCGGAGCTGGAGGTGGCAGAGTTGAAGATGCTAAGATTCATTGGGAGTGACGAAGAAGGACAGGATTAGGAACGGGTGTATATATATTAGAGGGACAGCTCAGATTGGATGGTTTGGAGACAAAGCTAAAGAGGCAAGATTGAGATGGCTTGGACATGTGTGGGGGAGAGATGCTGGGTATATTGGGAGAAGGATGCTGAATATGGAGCTGCCAGGGAAGAGGAAAAGAGGTAGGCCAAAGAGGAGGTTTATGGATGTGGTGAGGGAGGACATGCAGGTGGCTGGTGTGACAGAGGAAAATGCAGAGGACAGGAAGAGATGGAAACGGATGATCCGCTGTGGCGACCTCTAACGGGAGCAGCCGAAAGTAGAAGTAGTTTCAAAACTTAGGTTACAAAGTGCCTTACAAAAGGCATAAAAGGTTAAAAGAACACAGATGAGTACAACGCAAACATTACAACAGGACACTACAATAGCACAATAAAAACAAAAACCGACGCATCACAAATCAAAATAGTGTACATGACTCAAGCACGAAAACACTTTGAAAAAAGACAGGTCTCAAGCTGTGACTAGAAACACACAAGAGATTTTCTGTCCTGACTCCAAGGGGGAGACTGTTCCACATCTTGGGATCCAGGACAGTGAGCGCATGGTCCCCTTGTGTTTTCAGTCTTGAACGAGGTACAACTAGCAGGCCTTTTTCAGAGGACCTGAGGGGCCTAGCAGAGGTATATGGCATTTAGTAGTGCGCTAATATACTCTGGAGCAAGATTATTTAAAGCCTTATAGGTGAGGATGAGGATCTTAATTTCAATACAGCTTTAATTCACCTTTTGTTGTGTCTTCTGTAAACAAATATGTTATAGGCTATGTCCAAAAATGAAAAACAAAACAAAAAAAGCATTATCATAGACAATGTCCATTTTACTATAGCCTACTCACAACCTATTCATACCCCTACTTTATTAGGTTACATTCTTTTCAATACAGCTTTATTCACCCTTTGCTGTCTTTTTGTAAACAAACATATTATAGGCCATGTCCAAAAATGGAAGGAAAAAAAAAGAAAGCTAGAAACAGAAGCTGCTCAGCTGCTGTCAGAGGCAGACTGTGCACAAGGGAGTGTGAGTGACGGACGATCAAAAGCGACTGCCTGCCTGGCTATGCATGTTATTTTCTTTGACGAATTATTATGAAAAATATACATTGTTGATTTGAATGAACAGCACCTAATGTAAAATATCAGATAGAAGCATATTATGCATAATAAGAAGCATATACTGCATATGCGACTCATGGCTGGGGGGCCAGCGGGGGGGGGCAGGGATAGTATCAGGGTGGCCGTGGCCACCCCTGGCCACCCCTTGGGGGCGCCACTGCTTCTCTCCAGTGCATACCTCCACCTCTCCAGGCTCCATGGGGAGCATGTATAATGACAATAAAGTGGGTCTAAGAATTGATCCCTGAGGCACCCCACAAGTAAAAGGTGCACAGGTCATTATCAGATACAAAAAAACTTCCAGTTGGATAAATAAGAGGAAAACTAGTGTAGTACAATATCAGATATCCCAACCAGTTATTCTAGCTGATCGGTTAAAATGCCGTGATCATTAGTGTCAAAGGCCGCAGAAAAATCTAGAACTAAAATGGCAATTTCACTGTGGTCAAGTTCCATGAATGATGTTCTATGAATATCATTTGTAACCCTTAGCAGAGCTGTCTCAGTATTGTTTCTGATGAAAGCCTTATTGATATCAAATATACCATAACATTATAATAAATAACACCGGGTAAACCATTTATGGTTGCGCATGCGCAATTCACATCTACGGTTCACTCAGATTGGCCAGAGACAAGAATATGCAACACTTCCTAGAGGAAGTTGTTCATAACTTACGATAGCGAGAACAAACGTTTTTCTAAGGTTTTTAAAATCACCACAACCACGACACGTTCATTATAGTAATAACTGTGCAGAAATTATTTTAGGATGATGGGTCCAGTACGTTGCATAGGAGCTGCCAAGGAAGAGGAAGGCCAAAGAGGAGGTTTATGGACGTGGTGAGGGAAGACATGCAGGTGGCTGGTGTGACAGAGGAAGATGCAGAAGACAGGAAGAAATGGTAACGGATGATCCGCTGTGGTGACCCCTAATGGGAGCAGCCGAAAGTACTAGGTCCAGTACGTTGCAGATTAGCCACGGACACACATTATCATCATTGGCGGTCACTCAGTGTTACGTTTCCCGTTAAAAGGTCCAGCGGATGAGAGGAAGTAAAGAAAATAAGTGTCCCGGCGAAATAAGAAAGGTGGGAGGGGGAACCAGGTGTAAAAACAAAGATTTATTAACAAAAATTAACCCCAAGTCAAAATATAGAATTAAAAAAAGGGCAACTGAAGATGCTGGCTCTTACCCAACCCAGCTTAGCTAGCAAAAACTCTGATCAAACCAAAAGAGAAACAAACACGAACAATAACAAGTTTCATGCTCCATCTCGAGTAATGGGTATCAACACGAGCTCGCTCTCTGGTTGACAACAATGGCCCACTGGCACCTCTCTCCAAGGTATATACCCAGCTGTTCAGGCATTGGGGTTACCTGGGCTCAATAAGCAGTTCCACAGGAGGCGGGGTATTACCTGAAGAGGGAAAATTACAGACACTAGGGCCGTAACAGCCCATTCCAAAAATACAAACCCTAGGTGGGTATTCAAGAGGGTAGTCCTCTTCACTCAGTTTAAAGTTGGCTTCGTCCTTCTCCCTGAGCTGCTGCATCAGTTGGATGTTTTGCTCCTGCATGTCCTCAAATGCCTGGCCTGTCACATCCATCTCACTGAGCAAGGCATCCTCCTCCTGTTTCGCTGTTGAAAGCTTCTTGTTGAGGATATCGATCTGCTCCTGTACACAGCGAATCTTCTTCAGCCATCTTCTCGCCTTCCCTTCGCTCCCTCTCCTCCAGCCTCTGTCTCAGCTCCTCTGCCTCGGTCCTCTCGGCCACAATGAGCTGGACTTTGCCCCTCTGCGCCTTGGGTGCTGAGCGGTACATGTCAAGCAGCAGCTTAATCTCTCGCTGGGCTTCTTTGAGTTTTGCACAGACAATCTTCAGCTGCTCCATCGCTTTCCTCTTTTGATTCGCCAGCTCCAAACGAAGCTTCTCTGCCTCAACCTGCTTTGCATGGCACTGGCGTGTGAGGTAAGCGACGGCAGACTCGAGGTACGCAACTCTCACCTGCTTTAGGTCCTCCCTATTCCCCTCATCTGGGACATGACCGCCCGCGGACTGCGGTTCTGCCGCTTACGTTTTAACGCCTCACAATCGGCTACCAAATGTCCAGACCTATGGCAGAAAAAAAAACACAGTTTCTCCACTTTAGGTTTTGGAGGGATACCGACACACGAAGCCTGTGTAACATTCAGGTTAGCATTTCGTAAGGGGTCGCTGCAGGGGGAGGAAATATTACGCGACACAAAGATGTTTTTGTGTGGGAGCGCGAATTCGTCCGCCAACACCGCAGCCTGATGCGGAGTGGACACTATGCTCATACTGCACCTCTAGCCGTCACATTTTAATTGCCGTCTCTGCCTCCAATTTCTTCAATTCCAACTCCCTGCAAAGCTGGAATTCTCTCTCTTTCCCTTTCCTCCTTTTTCAACTGGAGGCGAGCAAGACGGACTTTTAACTGTGCAGCCAGCTTAGAACCAGGAGTAGACACACGCGAATCAAAAGCCATAGCTAAGAGAAACAAAACAACAAACACGGGCTGAATGTTAATTAGCCCCTACTACAGCCACTCGACCTCATAATTTTACGGCAAGCTGGAAATAAACCTATGGGGCCTTACAAACAAACTCCCCTGGTTCCTGCCTGGCTGGAACTTCACCCGTCTTTCTTATCGGAGCGTGCCGGGCTCGGGGCGGCTTTAAAGGCTGAACTTCAGCGGCCTGAGTCCCGAAAAGCCTACCCCCACCAGGGAACGTTGTTCCTGCCCAGGATTACTCCTAAAACAAGAAAGGCAAAAATAACAAGAGAGTGTCCGATGGAAAGACTGACCAGAGCCCAGCTGGACACCCCCCTAT
The DNA here is from genome assembly GCF_029633865.1 of Lampris incognitus. Taxonomy (NCBI): domain Eukaryota; kingdom Metazoa; phylum Chordata; class Actinopteri; order Lampriformes; family Lampridae; genus Lampris; species Lampris incognitus. The sequence continues at coordinate 23,208,028 of NC_079229.1, read as the reverse complement.
TCTAACCAGGGAAGCTGTCCGAGACACCAAACAAAAATTACAATACTCACCGCGCCCGCCACCGGAGACAAGCCGCACACAACAACGATTAACACACACAAGGAATCCACCTCCGAACCCCCTTATTAAAAAAAAAAAAATCTCGGATGAGCCCCCAATTGTTACGTTCCCCGTTAAAGGTCCAGGGAACGAGGGGGTGTAACAAAGAAAATAAGTGTCCTGGGGAATAAGAAAGGTGGGAGGCAGAACCAGATGTAAAAACAGATTTATTAACAAAAGTTAACCCTAAGTCAAAATATAGAATACAAATGGCAACTGAAGATGCTGGCTCTTACCTAACCAGGCTTAGCTAATAAAACAAACTACGATCAAACCAAAAAAGAAACAAACAAGAACAATAGGAAGTTTCACGCTCCGCCTCAAGGAGTAATAGGTATCGACACAAGAGCTCACTCTCTGGTTGACAACAATGCCCCACTGGCAATGTCGAGTGTCTCTCTCCAAGGTACTAGTATATACACAGCTGATGAGGCATTGGGGTCACCTGCGCTCAATCAGCAGTTCCACCGGAGGCGGGGCATTACCTGGAGAGGGAAAATTACAGACACGCGGCACTAGGGCCTTAACACTCGGGATCGAGTATGATTGTCATCCTTCTGGGTCTTCAGGTGGGCATAGAGGCAGATCCTGGAACCGCATAATGGGAGGATGCCTGGACAGCTATTTATGTGGAATGACTGATGCGCCTGCAGCCACCACACAGTCCTTGGCAAGGGATGGCCAGAGTCCAGCGGCATGGAGAGCCAAGACGATTGGGGACCATCCTCTGTCGCAGCCTTCATCCGCATTCATTGCCATTGTGACCTTGAGACATCTTCCGCCAATTCCACCGTTGAGGTCTTTGTTGGACCGCGCTTCGTCTGGAACCTCCCCCTTGACCTATCTACCTTGGGTGACCCTACCAGGAGTCAAGCTCCAGACAACATAGCTCTTGGGATCATTAGTACACGCAAGCTTCTCCACCACAGCAAGGTGGCGATCTAGGAGAAGACACACACCCACACACACGTCTTTGCCTTTGTCACATTGTTTAGATCACTCAGAAGATGGTGGTGAAATGTTATCTAAATGGTGTGGTTGGACCCAACAACAGGCAGCACTGAGGCTAATCACACTGTGATTACAATATCTTTGTCGCAATTTGTAGCAATAGCATCGTCGATGACAGGTTTGCTAGCAAGCTGAGATGATGACAGACCTGCACCACATTATCGTGAAAAGCAGAAGAAAATTAAAAAAAAAGAAGACGGGGGAAACTTTTTATCTTACTACAGCTAATACTTTTTTAACCACTGGCACAGTATGTGTATCAAAACGTCTACTCACATTTCTTCAGCAGCGACAAGACCAGCGAACACGTGTAGCCTCCGGAAACTTCTTGACGTGTGGTTGACAAAGGTTTTCAACTTGGAGCCCTGCGCGCGGCGGCTTAACCCCTTCCTCACCCGCGAGGCGAGGAAGTTGTAGGGCAATTATATGTCTCGCGCGCAGCAAAGAAGTAAATATTTACTGACCGCTCCAAATCAAAAAGTATTCTTCTTCTCTGGGTTTTTGGAAGCCTAGACACTTACTCCAGCGCATCACTGTCTCTCAGGTTTAAGACTGTATTGCGCCTGCCTCTCAGGTTTAAGACTGTATTGCGCCTATAGAGAAAGTTCGGTTTACTCCTCAAAGAGTTCAAACTAAGACCCGCCTCTAACTGGGCAAATAGCCAATCATAGGGGTGGCACCTGGGGTGGCCAATCAGATTCCAGGGATGGCACGTGCCACCCCAGGCCACTCCCTGGACACGCCACTGGTGGACACGCGTCAAGCAAACGCTGCCATCGAACGTGAACGTCACATCACGTCATGGATGTGATGTGACCATAACTGAATGGTTTTCCGAAGCGTTCCTGAGCCAACGTGGTAATATCCTTTACAGAATGATGTCGGTTTTTAATGCAGTGCCGCCTGAGGGATCGAAGGTCATGGGCATTCAATGTTGGTTTTCGGCCTTGCCGCTTACGTGCAGAGATTTCTCTGGATTCTCTGAATCTTTTGATGATACTATGGACTGTAGATGACTAAATCCCTAAATTCCTTGAGAAACGTTGTTCTTAAACTGTTGCACTATTTGCTCACGCAGTTGTTCACAAAGTGGTGAACCTCGCCCCATCCGTGCTTGTGAACGACTGAGCCTTTCGGGGATGCTCCATTTATACCCAATCATGACACTCACCTATTTCCAATTAACCTGTTCACCTGTGGAATGTTCCAAACAGGTGTTTTTTGAGTATTCCTCAACTTTCCCAGTCTTTTGTTGCCCCTGTCCCAGCTTCTTTGGAACGTGTTGCAGGCATCAAATTCAAAATGAGTGAATATTTGCAAGAAACAATAAAGTTTATCAGTTTGAACATTAAATATCTTGTCTTTGTAGTGTATTCAATTGAATGTATGTCGAAAAAGATTTGCAAATCATTGTATTCTGTTTTTATTCACGTTTTACACAACGTCCCAACTTCATTGGAATTGGGGTTTGTAAGCTGGCTGGTCAAACTCCCATGCCCCCCTCAGCACTTGCGCAAGGGTAAAGAGCTGGTCCATTGTTCCACGGCCAGGACGGAATCCGCATTGTTCCTCTTGGATCCGAGGTTCGACAATCGGTCGGAGCCTCCTTTCCAGCACCCTAGAGTAGACTTTCCCAGGGAGGCTGAGCAGTGCCATGCTCCGATATTTGGAGCATACCCTCCGGTTCCCTTTTTTAAATACGGGAACCACCACCCCAGTCTGCCAGTCCACAGGTACTGTCCTCGACCTCCACGCAACACTGAATAGGCGTGTCAGCCAAGACAGCCCAACAATGTCCAGAGCCTTCAGCATCTCAGGGCAAATCTCATCCACACCCGGTGCCTTGCCACTGAGGAGCTTCCTAGCTACCTTAGAGACCTCTGCCAGGGATGTGGGTGGAGCTTCCCTGAGTCTTCAGACTCTACCTCCTCCACCGAGGACATGTTAGCCGGGTTCAGGAGCTCCTCAAAGTGTTCTTTTCACCGCCTGACAACATTCCCAGTCCGGGTCAGCAGTTCTCCTCCCTGGCTGAACAAAGCCTGAGTCAGGCCCTGCTACCCCTTCCTGAGTTGCTGGATGGTTTACCAGAACTTCCTTGAGGCCAACTGAAAGTCTTCCCCCATAGCTTCAACGAACTCCTCCCACACCTGAGGTTTTGCTTCCGCTGAAGACGCAACCCTTCTGGCCTCGCGGTACCTGTCTGCTGCTTCAGGAGAACCCTGGGCCAACCAAGCCTGAAACGCCTCCTTCTTCAGCCTGATGGCTTCCCTCACCACTGGTGTCCACCAGCAGGTTCTTAGGTTGCCACCTCAATAGGCACCGATGACCTTATGACCACAGCTCCTACCTGCCACATCTGCAATAGAGGCTTTGAACATGGCCCACTCAGACTCCATGTGCCCAGCCTCTCTCGGGATACACAAGAGCTTCTTCTGCAGCGGGGAGTTGAAGACCTCACAGACAGGGCCTCTGCCAGACGTTCCCAGTTCCCCCTCACTACACGTTTGTGTTTGCCAGGTCTGTCCAGCAGCCTTCTCCGCCATCTGATCCAACTCACCACCAGGTGATGATCAGCTGACAGCTCTGCTCCTCTTTTCACCCAAGTGCCCAAAACATACGGCCGCAAATCTGATGATACGACCACAAAGTCTACCATCAATATTCGGCCTAAGGTGTTCTGGTACCAAGTATACTTATGAACTACCTTATGTTCGAATATGGTGTTTGTTATGGCCAATCCATGACTCACACAGAAGTCCAATAACAAGGCACTGCTCGGGTTCTGATCGGGGAGGCCGTTCCTCCCAATCACGCCCCTCCAGGTTTCTCCATTGCTGCCCACATGAGCATTGAAGTCCCCCAGCAGAGCTATAGAGTCTCCAGGGCAGGCGGAACCCTATCCAGGACACCACCCAGAGACTCCAAGAGGGCCGGATACTCCAAACTACTATTCAGTGCATAAGCACAAACAACAGTCAGAGCCTTCCCCCCAGCGACTTGCAGTCGTATAGAGGCGACCCTCTCATTCCCCAGGGAAAACTCCAAGACGGCGGCACTCAACCAGAGACTTGTGAGTATTCCCACTCCTGCCCAGCACCAGTGAACTTGGCCAACTCCAGAAAAGTAAAAAGTCCAGCCCCTCTCCAGGAATTTGGTACCAGAGCCCATGCTATGTGTGGAGGTGAGCCTAACTATATCTATTTGGTATCGCTCCACCTCCCGCACCAGCTCAGGCTCCTTCCCTGCCAGAGAGGTGATATTACACGTCCTGAGGACCAATCTGCGAATCTGGAAGTTGGCACGCCCTGGTCCCCGTCTTTGCCTGCTGCCCCGCCTGCATTGTACCCTACCCCAATGCTCATCCCTGCATGTGGTGGGTCCACAACGTGGTGGCTCCATGTTGTTTTTTCAGGCTAGGTCCGACTGGGCCCCACGGGCCAAGGCCCAGCCACCAGACGCTCACCAGCGAGCTCCCTTCCCAGGTCTGGCTCCAGAAGGGGGTCCCGGTTTCCCTTTTCCAGGTGAGGTGCTGTAGCTCTGCTGGTGTTCATTCATTAGATTTCTTGGGAATCGCTCTTAGTCTAGCCCCTCCCCTGGGACCAATTTGCCTAGGGAGATCCTACCAGGAGCTATTGCCCCTGACAACACAGCTCCCAGGACCACCAGGACACCCAAACTCCTCCATCACGTTAAAGTGACGATTCTCTGAGGGGAATATGCTGATTCAAATGACTAAATCTAAACTTTGTGGCAAATTAAATGGTCACAATATGTTTGGTTCTGTCACAATGCGTGTTCAAATACACCACTCCAGGTTGTTTCTAGTTATCCTCATTTCCTGTCAAGATTACTGTAATGCTACTCTGTTTCTTTCCGCAGGCTGTCATTCTAAAGAACGTTTAACACTGTCAATAAATCCAACCATTTTGTATATACTGTATTGTACATTGTACGTATACTGGTACACTCTGTCATGTCGATCTACCTCAAGCATGTGTGTAAGTAACCTGCTAACATCTATTTCAGCATCTCCGATATATTCTCTGCACAATTGCACCTTATCACCTTTTATTTCGCCTGTATATAGTCAATCCTTGTGTATATATATCTGAAGATTGTTGTGTTGTTATTCTGTGTCAAGAACACCAAGGGAGTGAAGAAACCGGAGTCAAATTCCATGTTTGTGAAAACCTATGCTAGTTGCGAAAGGTTTCATATGCCCTTGCTTATATTTGTTCATTCTTTATTTTGGGTCTTGTTCTATTTATATTTTTTTTCTTCAGCAACTCAGCTTCCTCATCCATCCATTATCTCATCTCATCTCATCTCATCATCAGCCACTTCGCGCGCGCGCACACACACACACACACACACACACACACACACACACACACACACACACACACACACACACACACAATTTAGTATGGCCAATTCACCTGACCTACACGTCTTTGGACTGTGGGAGGAAACTGGAGCATCCGCAGGAAATCCACACAAACACGGGGAGAACATGCAAACTCCACACAGAGGACGACCCCCAAGGTTGGACTACCCCGGGGCTCGAACCCAGCACCTTCTTGCTGTGAGGCGACCGCGCTAACCACTGCACCACCGTGCCGTCCCAATTTCCCCATGGGGAATTAAAATTCATTTACAGGGGTCCGCGGTGGTGTAGCGGTCTAAGCATCGGCTTTGTGTCGATGCAGTTGCCCACTAGGGACCGGGGTTCGCGTCCCGTTCTCGTCAGATCCGACTATGGCCGGACTCGATGAAGCAGCAATAATTGGCAACGCTGTCTTCGGGAGGGGGGCGGAGTCGGATTGTGTTCGTCACATGAATGCGTCTCTGGGTGTGCCGGAAAAAGCAGTGGTTCAGCCTGGATTCGCCTTGTCACGAAAGTGGCGAGGCGTCTCCTTCGAGATTGCCAGCCAGAGAGATGCAGTTGGCGAACGCATGCAGTACGAGGGTGGGTGTTTGAACTAAAATAGGGATCCTTTGGCCACTAAATTGGGAGAATAAAGGGAAAAATCAGAAAGAAATGTATATTAAAAAAATTCATTTATATATTATCTTAAGTTAGAGTCATTCTTATTTTTCAGTTCTGGAAATGACAGCACGGTGGCACAGAGGTTAGCGGAGTCGCTCACAGCAAGAAGGTCCTGGGTTCGAGCCTTGGGGTAGTCCAACCTTGGGGGTCGTCCCGGGCCATCCTCTGTGTGGAGTTTGCATGTTCTCCCCATGTCTGCATGGGTTTCCTCCGGGGGCTCCGGTTTCCTCCCACAGTCCAAAGACATGTAAGTCAGGGGAATCGGCCATACTAAATTGTCCCTTGGTATGAATCTGTTACACTTCTCTGGCTTGAGAACATGTATACAGATAAGTATTCCTGTTAAACAGGATAAAAAGAAAATAATTAGGCAATGCAGTGTTTCCTGGTTCAGCGTTCCTCAGCATTGTAAGGAAACCGCGAAGGTCCGTCAGTCCTTGGGGGGGGACAAAAGCACCACACTGCCACCTCCTGGCGAGGCTGAAACCTTACCAGTCCCTGTATTACAGCAAAGGGAGTATTATTGCCATAATGGCTCACAGTGGAATAAGAAGCATATTATTAATATAATAATGATATAACCAAAGAAAATAAATAAACAACATAACAACATACATTACATGTGACCACACATATTGTGGGTGTCACACGCTCCCTGACAAAAAGAAATTGACTCCAGACATTTCCAAACTTCAAAACCCTCTAAATTTTCTGAACACTAAAAGGTAAGTATAAGGGCATGTGTGTGTGTGTGTATGTGTATGTGTGTCAGCAGCAAACGGGGTAAATGGGCATGTGTGGGTGTGTACCTATGTGTGTATGATTATCTGTATAAAATGGTGCTGCATATTGCATAGGTGAGGTATGGGATATGGTAGCACCTGCAGCGCTGTGTGGTAAGTCACTGGGTATGTCTGCATCTCCCAGACTGGCATCGATGGTGGTCCATAGGCCCCCACTGCATTGCAGGCTGTTTGGTAAGAGGGCTGGCCTAATGAATTGTATATCAGCATCCTGGTAGGCCTTCTTTCACGAGTGGATCTCCGAGCTTGTGGCTGACTAGCACAGTCATCATCAGGCTGCTCATTGATTGTTTGAGGGGCTACTGGCTCATCCTCTTGCTGCAGCACATCTTCCTGCTCACACTCTGTAGGTATTTGGTCTCCAGGTATGTGTCCCTCTTCCATCCATTCCTCGCCATTTGTGCTGTGTCGAGTTTCTCTGTCCTCTGTTACAGGCATGCTTCCTCTTCTTTCATTGACATGTATACCTCTTCTCGGTTCTCTTTCAGGTATGTGTGTCCTGGTTGGTTCAGATCTTTCAGTGGTTGTTGTGTGATGGGAGACCCTCTGAGGCCCTCGTACAGGCTGTGGTACTGTACTCTCCAGTCCTCTCCTTACTGGTATTCTTAGCCAGTATGTTGGTTCATCATCCGATGAGTCACTGCTTGGGTTCCATTCACTCTCTTTCCTTGTGTTTGGTTGACTGTTCCTTGTTCTCTGTCAGGGCTGTGGTTCTCTGGATGGAGCAGGTAGGTGTCTGGGTAAGTTCCTCTTTCTTCCAGATGTGGATGTCAGTGACTGTCGGGGTAAGTCGACTGGTAGTTCATTGACCAGGTGGAGCAGGTTGCGGTGTAGTGTTCGTACTCTGTGCCCGTCTGTTTCTGAGGCCACTTTGTAGACTGGTCCATCAGCAATCCGCTCCTTCACCACATGAACTTTGTTTTCCCAGTAGGATCTTAGCTTCCCTGGCCCTCCTCTCTCACCCAGATTACGCACTAGGACATGGTCACCTGGTTCAAGCACAACACCCTTTGTGTGCTGGTCATAGTAGCTCTTTCCATGAGCACTTGACTGTTGACTGTTCTCAGAGGCGAGTCTGTAAGCTTCCTTCATTCTTGAGGCCCACTTTCCTGCATAGCCTCTTGGAGAAGTGGCTTCCTCTTCAGTGGCCAATCCGAAGATCATGTCCACAGGCAGACGTGGGTGACGGCCGTACATTAGATAGAAGGGCGAGAACCCAGTCGCTTCATGCCTGATACAGTTATAGGCATGGATGACTTGTGGTAGGTGCTCTTTCCACCTTTCCTTTTCCTTCTCCTCCAGAGTCCTGAGCATTTGCAGCAGAGTCCGGTTGAATCTCTCAGCAGGATTTCCCTGGGGGTGGTAAGGGGTAGTCCTTGAGTGACCCACTCCACTCAGCTGTTGCAGAGTTTTGAAGAGCTCATTCTCAAATTCTCTTCCTTGGTCATGGTGTAGTTTCCATGGGTAGCCGAACCGTGGGATGAAGTCATCAAACAGCTTCTCCGCAGCTTTCTTTCCGGACTTGTTTCTGGTGGCGTAGGCCTGAGCAAACCAGGTGAAATGGTCTACAACAACCAGGATGTACTCAAACCCTCCCTTGCTAGATTCCAAGTGAAGATAGTCGATGGAGACGAGCTCTAGAGGTGAGCTGGTGGTAATGCTCTTCATGGGCGCTCTGATGTGTGAGACTGGTTTTTTCTGCTTTATGCAGGGGCACCTTCTTGTCACATAGGCCTCTACATCCTGCTTCACGTACGGCCAGTAGAATCTGTCTCTCGCTAGGCCCAGTACTCTCTCAAGTGCCCAGATGGCCCATGTCATCATGGAGGTGCTTCAAGACCAATGGCCGGTACTGGCCAGGTAGGACAAGTTGAGTCCTTTGGTTGGTTTTCCTGTATAGCAGGTCATCTTTGAGGTGCAGTTTCTCCCACTCGTGCAGAAGTTTCCTCGCCAGGCCACTCACTGCCCTTCTCATGTCAGCAGACAGGATGTTGCTGGTCTCTTTCAGTTTGATGATTTGACTGATGGCAGGATCTTCTCGCTGGGCTTTCATGAGTTCTTCATGACCTATGGTCGGAAGCATTTCTGGGGGCTGCTCTGTGGAGCTATTTTGCGACAGGTCCAGGGCAGCAACATAAGCAACATCCCGATGCCTGGCAGCTCTGCTGCCTTCCCACGTCGCCCTGGATAGTTCCTCCGTGCACAAGTCCACATAGCTGTTGATGTCGAATGGCAGTCTGGACAGCGTGTCTGCATCTATGTTTTTTTTTTTTTAAATTTATTTCTGATTTTTCCCTTTTTTCTCCCAATTTAGTGGCCAATTGATCCCTATTTTAATTCAAACACCCACCCTCGTATTGCATGCGTTCGCCAACTGCATCTCTCCGGCCGGCAGTCTCGAAGGAAAGCGCCTACCCACTTTCGTGACAAGGCGAATCCAAGCCGAACCACTGTTTTTCCGAGACACACAGAGACGCATTCACATGACGAACACAAGCCGACTCCGCCCCCCTCCCGAAGACAGCGTTGCCAATGATTGCTGCTTCATTGAGTCCGGCCATAGTCGGATCTGACGAGACTGGGGCGCGAACCCCAGTCCCCAGTGGGCAACTGCATCGACACCAAGCCGATGCTTAGACCGCTACGCCACCGCGGACCCCGTCTGCATCTATGTTTACCTTGCCTGGTCGATATTTGATCTCGAACCTGAAGTCTGCAAGCTCACACACCCATCGGTGGTTGACAGCGTTGAGCTTGGCTGTGCTCATCACATACGTTAACGGGTTGTTACCCGTGTACACCAGGAAGTGGGGCGCGTAGAAGAGATAGTCCCGAAATTTCTCACAGACGGCCCACTTCAGCGCCAGAAACTCGAGCTTGCCTGAGTGGAGGTTGTAGTTTCGTTCTGCAGGCGTCAGTGTTCTCGATCCATAGGCGATTACTCTGAGCTTCCCTCCTTGCCTTTGATAGAGCACAGCACCTAGCCCTTGTTCTGATGCGTCTGTGTGTAACACAAATGGGAGGCCGAAGTCTGGATAACCCAGCACTGGTGGGTTGGACAGCATGTATATGAGCTGTTCTAGGGCTCTTTGGTGCTCTTCAGTCCACTGTATCGGGGTTCTGGATGGTAGCTGTGCCCCTTTCCCCTTCTTCTGCCTGGGTTGTTGCAGCCCGGTGGCCCCATTCTTTGTTTGCAGGAGCTCATACATTGGCTTGCTGATCTTGGAGAAGTCTTGTATATATGTTCGATAGTAGCTGAGGAACCCCAGTAGCTTACGCACTTCTCCAACAGTGCGGGGGGTTTTACCTCTCAGAGCCTGGATGGCTTCCAGATCCTTAGGGTCAAGCCGAACTCCATCAGCTGAGACCAGTCTTCCCACGTAGCGCACCTCCTTCTTGAAGAGCTCGCACTTGGTTGGCCTGAGCTTTACACCGTGGTGTTGGAGAGCTCTTAGGATGCGTCTCAGTGCCTCGACGTGGTCTTTGAATGTCTTAGCGTAGCAGAGGACGTCGTCTAGGTAGGGGATGCAGCATTCATCTCTCAATGAGTTGAGCATTTCCTCCATGCTCCTTTGAAATGCAGATGGGGCATTAGAGAGTCCAAAGGGGATGCACACCCACTCATACAGGCCCCATGGAGTAATGAATGCCATCATGTGTCGTGATCCCTCCGCGATAAAGCCTTGATGATAGGCTTTGCCCTGATCCAGAACTGAGAACCAGCTGTATCCCCCAAGCGTGTCTATGAGATTCTGAATGCGTGGCAGGGGATGTCTGTCTGGGACTGTCTTTTGATTCAGGAGCCCGTAGTCAATGCACGGGCGCAGGCTCCCTTCCTTCTTGCGGACGCAGACCACTGGAGCGGAGTACGGGGATTTTGATTTTACGATCCACTTCTTTACCAGTAAGTCCTGGATATACTCTTTGACTTCTTTGTATAGGGGCTTGGGAATTGATGTGTAGGACCGCTATACTGGAATGTCATCCTTCAGGGTTATGCTCATTTGAAGGCTTGGGACACAGCCTATGTCATTGTCATCACGAGCAAATGTATTTGACTCCTCGTAGAGCATTTTCTTCACTAATGCTTGTTGTTCACTGTCTAGATGACTTACGTCGACAGGGGGGTTCCATCGCTGAGGCTGTTCGGTTTGTTCTTTGTTCTCCCCGCCAGCAACTGGTGAGTTGACATTGTTGATCTCGTTGCTGTCTGTCTGGTCTGTTTCCACTATCTTCTCGACTGGCTGGATGCTGCCCAACACTGTGAAGCTGTCCAGTATGACATCCTGTTGAGTGTGGTTGTATACTGGGATCTCAACATAGGGCCATCTGGTGTGGTGAATCTCGACCAGACCATCACCAAGATCTAGCTGTTCCAGTCTCAGGTCGGGATGGCTGACCTCAAACAGAGCCACTGGAGGGGTGAAATCAGCAGGCAGTTTACATTTGATGCGGGCAACCTGACCTGGGTGGACGATGACGTCATGACACCAACCCTCACCCACGCCTGGCCATGGGCGGGCTCCTGGGTTTGTACAAAGTTCACAATTGCCTCTGCTTTGTCATTTTCGATCTGCATGGCCTCTCTCAGCAGTTGAGCCACAACTTCAAGTCCACCCTCCTGTCCTAGGATGAGCTCTTGGATCACGTTGAAGCCCAGTATTGGTCTCAGAAGGCTCACACAGCTGACCAGGAAGGGTACTCTGATGGTGAGGTTGGGATCGTCATTGCCAGGTAAGTTAAAGGTGAGTTCAACCCATCCATCATATGGTATAGGCTCTCCATTCGCTGCAGTGAGATCCAGTTCACTGTCTCCCAGAAGCTCACAGAGAGGGCGCACTTCCTGTTGGGGTGTTTCCATTGGCAGTCTGCCTCGGTCTGCCTAGACGTGACTATCACTTTCTGTTTGAGGCCTATCATTCTATAAAGAAACTGCTGTGGTGTTTCATGTTCATGCTGTTTGGCATTCATTAAGTCCTGAAACAATTCAGTGCTACTTTTCTCTCCAAAGTGTGACTGTAGGAAGCTCTTTAGCTCTGCTATTGTCATCTCATCTTTGCTGTCGAGCATCTCTTTGAAGTTGCCGGGCTTTATGATGTGAAACACTGCTCTGATGATTTCGTCTTCAGTGTGCTTCTCTTTCAGGCTTTGGTCAATCTGTTTACTGACATTGCTGTAGCTTATGTCGGATGCATTGTCCCCGATTTGTCCGCCATGGATTTTGAATTCCTTCCTCTGGAGGAGGGGGAGGTCTTTGAGAGCAATCATGCTTTCAGTGGCGTTCATGGAGTGTTGGTCAGTCCTTGAACGAGGTGACTGCATGACATGTGGACTGCGGAACAGGTTACAGTCATCATCAGTGGGCTGATTGTCTGATATGTGTGGTGGGGTGAGTGAGACACTACCCTGGTTAAGCTTTTGGCACAACTCATCATAGCTAGATATCAACTTACTTAACTGTGATTCGATGACAGTTTCAGTGTGTGTATCTGTGGCATGTGGGTTAGTGTGTGCAACATTAGCAACAGCAGCATCATCAGACACATTAACAGCTCTAACACCGCCCCCACCCTCTGTAGGGGGTGCACTCTGACCACGCCCCTGAATTCTCTGGTCAATCATCTCTTTTAAGAAGGGTAACTGTGATAGACCCTCGTCTTCCAACTCAAGCAAGCATTCACTGTCCATGTATGAACAGACATAGTTAACACAGCCCTCCTCATCATGTTTGTTCAACTTGAACTTAGCTTGGTCTTGGTCAGGTGCTCCTGGGATGTCAGACGCAAGCTTGAACAACTCCTCAGCAGACAGGCGAAACAGTCCCCTCTTTACCGACCACACCAGCTTCTTCCTCTCGTTTTCCGTCATTGTGAACAGTCTAGTGCACAGTCATCAGACGCCCTCGGCTCTCAAAGAAGTCCCTTGCTCTGGCCACAGTCAGACGCCCTGGATTTCCGCAGCCCCTCGCTCCGATGACGTGACCCACTGGTCCAGGATCACTGGATCAACAACTTCAACCACGTCGCTGATCCCGGCTCGAGCCCCCACAAATCTGTTACACTGCTCTGGCTTGAGAACATGTATACAGATAAGTATTCCTGTTAAACAGGATAAAAAGAAAATAATTAGGCAATGCAGTGTTTCCTGGTTCAGCGTTCCTCAGCATTGTAAGGAAACCGCGAAGGTCCGTCAGTCCTTGGGGGGGGGGGGGGACAAAAGCACCACACTGCCACCTCCTGGCGAGGCTGAAACCTTACCAGTCCTTGTATTACAGCAAAGGGAGTATTATTGCCATAATGGCTCACAGTGGAATAAGAAGCATATTATTAATATAATCATGATATAACCAAAGAAAATAAATAAACAACATAACAACATACATTACATGTGACCACACATATTGTGGGCATCACAAATGTGTGTGCGTGTGTATGTGTGTGTGGGCCCTGTGATGGCCTGGCGGCCTGTCCAGGGTGTCTCCCTACCTGTTGCCCAATGACTGCTGGAAATAGGCACCAGCATCCCCACAACCCTGAGAGCAGGATAAGTGGTTCAGATAATGGATGGGTGGATGGAAATGACAGTGACAACAGAACACTTTTCAAACCAGTCGGCCAAGCTGCCTTTTATGATGTCTGTGAACGTCCTCATTCATGTATCCATAGGAGACTGCTAAAGACGTTGAAATGTCAAGAAGCCTTAGAAACATTAATTTCCATATATTTAGCAAACTTCTGGTGATAGCCATTGTGTATGGTATCACCAACTACTCCTTGCGCATTTTGTGCCTGCCATAAATCACTGGCTTCATGGAATTAACAATAAATGAACAATGACTTCAAGAGTTGTTACACCCGTTGTTATGGTACTGTTACACTGGTCTGTGCATTTGGTTGCTTATTATCTCGCTGGTCTGGGGATATCAGCTCATTCTGTTTCACTGGATAGTCACCTTCAAACTGTACAGACATGCATCTGTGAAACAGCTACAGATCTGAAAGGTAATGCATTCTGTATGTGTATATGTGTAAGAACAGCTACCGAGTTGACAATTTATCTTAGCATTTGGCCTGCTTCTGAATGACAAACCTAGTTTATTTAAAACATGTCATCTACAAAATTGTTGCCGCTGGAGAAACTCGGTTGGGCCAACATGTGAATTTCACACTTCCATTTGATTGTTTAGTCTGAAAGGGACATTCTTGTAGTTGTTCTCCTCAATGAGAGCTTACATTTGGTTAATGTTTACATTGGATTCAGCAGTGACTGGAGCTATCCGACCAGACCTGGCACCCATTCTTGGTCCAAAAAAAAAGTTAGGGGGATTTCGCCTGAGGAGAATTTCACGCCAACTTATCCCCCAAGAAAACCAGAGGGCCAGACACGAGTGAGAAGAAACATTTTAAAACACTGTAACCTTTCTTGACCTTTCATAAGCTTCTCGTAAGAGATAATTACTCTTTTGTGTGTAAACACAATAGTTGTCTTTGTGTGTGTGCGTGTGTGTATTTTTACGTGCATGTGCATATAGTCATGAATGTATATGTGCTTATAAGCATCCTTCAGTCACTGCAAAAATGTGTTAAAATATCCAGGAGGATGCTCAAAGTTTGTTATCTTAAAAAATATGGACAATGGGAAACACTTGACATACAACGGCTGGATCATACTTCTGAGAACAATCCATATTTGGTAAAGTTGCAGCATGCTGAGCGGGACGTTTCGGTCATTGCTATTCCCCAACATTGAAAACCTGTTAACTGAGACCGCTATCGAAACGCTCTACGCTGTATTAAAGAAAATCACGATCAAGTCAAGTTTATTTACAACCACAGTTGAACCAAAGTGCTGCACAAGCTTAAAATACAATATAAAATAAGTGACACATACGAATATGAAAATATATGTAAAGAAAACATAATAAAATAAAATATAAACAATAAAACATAAAAATAAAAATACATTTGCACAATAAAATCATGGTATCAAGCTCAACTTGAATTGAATGCCAGCGAGAAGACGTAGGTCTTTAACAAAGATTTAAAAGTCTCTAGGGTCCGAGCAGATCTTGTGTACTGGTAGATTGTTCCAGAGATCAGGGGCAGCAGCCACTGCAAAGGCTCTGTCGCCCCCATTCTTAAGCCTGGATCTGGGAACAAGACCATCTTGTTTGTCGACCTGAGTGCTCTGACTGGTGTATGATGATGTATTAGCTCAGATAAATAAGGTGGCGGCAGCCCATTTAAAGACTTAAAAACAAGTAATAAAATCTTAAACTGGATCCTACAACAGACAGGAAGCCAATGAAGCGAGGCCAGCACAGGCGTTATGTGATCACATCGTTTCAGTCTACATTGATGAAGTGGAAAAAGGCCCTATCTTTTTTTTTGAGGAATGAAAAAAAAAGACACTGATAGAAAAAAATGTGTAGTTTACTCACATTTACAAACAAGCATGTATACAAGAGCTAAATCCCCCCCCCATGTACTTACATTATGGTAGAAGAACTCAAGACTGCATTATAAATTGAGTTTTGCTGAGTAAAGCCTACAGCCACTCAAAGCTCAACAGTGTGCCCTATTGTGCTGTAACCACCCTTTGTAACCCCTTTCACAAAGGTCAACATGAGATGTCTATGAGGATTTGCGGTGAAATTAATTATAATGCTGTCGATCAAATATTTTAGATATTTCTAATTCCAACACATTGTTATGCATCTAGGTTGAATAACCTCAGCGTTAATTGTAGTGTATAAGCGGTTTCCATTTTCACAACCGCTTATATGAATCTTTACATTGGCAAACTCTATGTTAAGTTGGGAGTCAGGCTAATGGCTTGAAAAGGTTATATTTTGGGATGAAAGGCATGAATAGAATAGAATAGAACTTTATTGTCCAACCAGAACTGGATATTTGTCTTTGGTCTCATCTCAGGCAAACACCAACAACAAAAGCAGTATAAAACACAGTTAAAAACCTTATCAAAACATACAAATAGTACGACATGCACAACATACAGGATAGTTCAAGTGCTTTTGTGCAGTAAACTCCCTGCAGAGGTTCTTGTTTGCTGCCGTTGTTCGCACACGGGCCCAGTAAAGGGTTTGTCACAACGTTAATACGTCAGAAGAGCCACAGATTGCCAGATTTTGGTCTGTCCGGTGCCATCAATGTGCGCATGCGCACAGCAGAAAAAACCTCAAAAGTTAAAACGGGACGAGACAGCCCCGGTCGCGGATACGTTTATCCATGGGGAGAAAAAATAATATTACGATGTCCTAGACTTTTCAGGATGAGAGTTGATATCGTATCGTCGGCAAGAGTCGGGTCTTTAACGAGCCAACCAACTTCATTTTACTGTGCGTCATGATTTCCAAGCACATAGGCCGCCGCCGCCAATAAGTGACACCAGAACCAGAGCGGGGGGAGGAGAGCAAAAGTTTTGGACCGTCATCATCGGAGCCATCTGCAGTCGGGAGAAACGGTGAATGAGGAGATGAATTTCGGCGTCCCCGCAAACTCGCTGCTACTTTTCCGCGCTTGCGATGAAGGGGACTACGAAACCGCCCGGGGGATCTTAGAGCCCGGGGCCAAAGAGTCAGGGAGGCAGAGCAGGCTGCGCTCCGATGCGGGGTCGGAGTGCACCGTCGCGGACATGACGCGGGGCTTGCCCCTGGTGCCGGTGGACTGCACGGACGAGGAGGGCAACACCGCCCTGCAGTTCGCCTCGGCCAGCGGCCACGAGAACCTGGTTCGGTTTCTCCTGCGGAAAGGGGCCTCGGTGGACAGCCGGAACAACTACGGCTGGACTCCGATGATGCAGGCTGCGAGGTGGGGTTTGCAAGCTCAGAAAGTCCTCCGTTGGCTTCGTCAAAAGTCACGAATGCAGACGGACGCCGAAAGGTTTCTACCCATCTTCATGCCCGGTGCCGTGGAAGCTGTACAGAGATTTTAAAAGTTTTCGTTTTCGCCCCCGTCCCAACTTGTGCAGTTCCGCTTGTTTATTCCTATTCAATACTTTATATTTAACAGGGCTGAAACATTAATATATCGTTTCAGAACCGATGTGTTCATGTCAAACTGCAAAGAATGCAGGCAAGCTGGTCCCATCAGCCACGTTAGGCTTGACTTCTTATTACTCGATAGGAAACGAACTATACGCACGAGGAAAAATATTCTAGCACAAATAATACAATTAAATCTGACTTAGTGACTTCTTGGACAACTGCCTTGTTTCCTCCTCTGAAATCACCTTATCATTGCAAGTGATAAATTCTTTGCAAGTGGAGCTTTGAAAGTTAACTGCTGCATATATCTGGTGAAATTAACTTCTTATTATCCTTTAACATCGCAATACATATTGCAAAAAAACAAATGTCAATGTTATTTTCCCCCCAGTATATCGTTCAGCCCTACTCTTTTAATTATGAAGTCTAACAACCCCCCCCCCCGATGCCCACTCACTGACAAACACACTGACAAACACACACACACACACACACACACACACACACACACACACACACATTCATACTTCCTCTGTTTTTCTTCTTTTCCCCTTCTACCAAGGTTTGGTCACCTGAATGTAGTCCACATCCTCTTGGAGAACGGAGCAGAGATGAACGGCCGGAACCGGCTGGGTGCCAGCGTCCTGACCATGGCAGCTCGGGGAGGACATACCCACGTGGTCAAGCTCCTTTTGGAAGGTGGTGCCTATGTCGATGACTATGACCACCTCGCCATCGCCATGGAGGGAGTCTCTAATGGCAGCAACAATAACAGCTGCAGGTAAGGATGTCATCCCCTAGTGGTCACTTTTCTCGAAGGCTGTACACATCCACTGGCATATAATGTTCCATGAACTACTCAAGACCGCTGTGGCACTGTCCCTGTTGTTCCACAGTACGGGTGGTTTTGGGGGTGGTGAGGGCTGTGTGACTGGAGGGCTTGGGGGCTGTGGCGGAGGGGCAGTCGGAACCAGGGAGTTCATGGACATCACAGCCCTGTTAGTGGCCTCTCAGCATGGCCATGAGGCTGTCGTGCGTCTGCTGCTGGAGTGGGGCTCTGATGTCAACTTCTCCCAGAAGACCACTGGCTGGGGAGCACTGATGCTGGTCACACTCAGTGGGAAGGTACTGGCTAGATGGATGGATGGATGGTTGAATGGACTGAAGGATGGATAGATGGAGGGATGAATGGAAGGCTTGGATGAGTAGGTTGAAGACTTTTCTTGATGTTTTGTTCTCTCTCCTCTCTCCTGATCTCCTCCATAGATAGTTTAAGATTGCTTTGACTCATACTTAGTTTGGAAAAGTTGAGCCAATCCATAACTTTACCTCTTTTGTTCAGTTCAATATTGCAGTTGAGCTACCACAATTGCATGCAGGCCAAAACAAATTCTTCCTGGCTTGTCTTGAACCAGTCTCATGTTAGGTCTAGTTTCTTTAACATCTGGATTTAGGTTATTTTTTAAAAATTCAGATAAACATCTCACCAATAGAGTCAAATTATATTATTCATAAAGGATTTTTTTATTTGTAAGAAGACAGTGTGAGGGGCGTCCGGGTAGCGTAGCGGTCTATTCCATTGCCTACCAAAACTGGGATCGCCGGTTCGAATCCCCGTGTTATCTCCGGCTTGGTCGGGCGTCCCTACAGACACAATTGTCCATGTCTGCAGGTGGGAAGCAGGACGTGTCCTGGTTGCTGCACTAGCGCCTCCTCTGGTCGGTCGGGGCACCTGTTCGGGGGGAGGGGGAACTGGGGGGAATAGCATGATCCTCCCACATGCTACGTCCCCCTGGCGAAACTCCTCTGTCAGGTGAAAATAAGCGGCTGGCGACTCCCAAATTTATCGGAGGAGGCATGTGGTAGTCTGCAGCCCTACCCGGATTGGCAGACGGGGTGGAGCAGCGACCAGGACGGCTCGGAAGAGTGGGGTAATTGGCCAAGTACAATTGGGGAGAAAAAAGGGGAAAAAGAAAAAAAAGTAAAAGAAAAAAAAGACAATGCGAGATGTAACTTATTCCTTGAAAAATGACAAAGAACATTTTTTGCATTGGACCATTTCAGACAAAATAGTCTTTAGCAAATGGGAGCAGAAATAACTTGTGCTGTTTCAGGGCTTTTAGTGGCAGTTCTAGCAAAAGTTGTGTGATTGGCAGGTGGGTGTGGCTCAGCAGCTGGTGGAGCGAGGGGCAAACCCTGACAAGGTCAACGTTCTGTCCAAGACAGCCTTCGAACTGGCCCTGCAGCTCAAACAGAGAGACATCAAGGCCTACCTCGACTCTATCACAACTGTACGACCTCAGACAGGTACAGCCTCTGTGTGTGTGTGCGCGCGTGTGTCTGCTTGGGTGTATGAGTCTTTATGTGTGTTTGTGTATCCTGACAAACCTTTACAGCAGTTATGTCTGAGATGTGAAACCAACACTAGAGTTACCTTCTCTAAAGCAGCAAGCAGTTACGCCTTCAGATAGTCAATACCTTTGATATTTACAGCCTCTTAAAAGAATTAGCACAGGATTTTGGTTAGTTTACCTGTGGTATCAAATGCAGTGGCCTTCAGAAGCTGCAACAGAAGCATTTATAACAGGGAAACCAGGTCTCCACTGTCAACAGAAGTGCTTTTGACACCAAAGCGATCAACCTTGCGAGATAAATCAAGACTTATATTTGGAGGCTTG
Source organism: Lampris incognitus (assembly GCF_029633865.1). Lineage (NCBI taxonomy): Eukaryota > Metazoa > Chordata > Actinopteri > Lampriformes > Lampridae > Lampris > Lampris incognitus. The sequence continues at coordinate 23,188,381 of NC_079229.1, read as the reverse complement.
TCACACAGCCATCAAGCCTGGCTGTCACTTAGGCGTAATGGAGTAGCATCGTATTAGTCTAATACTTGAAAGCCCAGTAAGAAAATCCTCTTTGTTCACTAGCAGAATCCTACAGTCAGTCCCATCTATTTGTGAAGGTGTTCACCATTCCTTAGGCCATAACTCTTAAGTCAGTCAAACAAACTTTATTTGTATGCACACTTTGGTAAATATAGTGCATTGAAATGGATGGGAAAGGAGAAACATTAACATTTTTACAGTACATTTTCACCCGTACTGTGGATAAGAGACTGTGTGTGTGTTTGACTTGTGTTTGACTGAATGATGACTCATTGGCTGCAACTTAAGTATGTTACTTACACACTGGGTTTATGTATTCAACAGCTTAACACTCCATGTGCATGTGTGTAGGGTTCATCATCTGATGATTCCTGACCTTTCTTTCTTTCAGTGTGTGTGCAAGTTCATTTATATTTGTAGTATACTGTGCAGTGGACAGAGTATGTATGTGCCTGTATTTGTATAATTAATCCCTCACTGCAGTAAACTCTCTGAAGTGTGGCCAAATAGTGTTGTTTCAGCCCCCAAAATTGTCTATCAGAGCTCATTGTGTTTTCTTGGTTTCTTTCCCTCTCATAGACGATGAGAAGAGAAGACCAGACGTGTTCAGTGCCCTCAAGTTGGGTGAGTTAAGTCAAACATGGAGATGAGGGTACCAAACATCATTTACAGATGATTTTGTTTCACGGTGGCCTGTGCGTGTGTGTGTGTGTTTGTGATCAGAGTGAAGAGGTTGCATGTGCTTACAACAAACTGCTTTTGAGAGTATGTACATATTTATGAATAGACTCCACAAATCACCACTAAAGGACTGTCACTCAACATGAACACTTACCTTTTGAGTGTTTGATACCCAGGAAATTCCCAGCTAGTTAAAGAGATCTTGGAGGAGGACCCCGCCCAGGTGAATTCATCAAATCAGGAAGGAGCGTCGCCTTTGATGATGGCAGCGGTGAGCGGCCAGTTAGAAGTGGTGCAGCTAATGGTAGAAAAGAATGCTGACATAGATAAACAAGATGGCGTTCACGGATGGACCGCTCTAATGCAGGCCACCTATCACGGGTAAGCTTGAGCAGTTTAGAGGGTAATATTAAACTCTTTAGATACCAGTGCCAGTAAAAAAAAGTCATGAGTCCAAAGTAAGAAGACAGATTTTTGAAGAGTAGATGTTGCTGGAATGAACATTTCATAATTGAATGGTTTCAGATGCATAAAATTAGTACAGGTTTGCCAAACTAATGGTCCTTGCACCAGTAGTACAGTAGCTGAATATCAGAGCCACACAATTTCTTCATTCCAGGTATTCTAAATATTTGTGGCGACCTGCAAGTATTTATCTGATTTCTTGGTCTGTTTTGTTTGTTGGTGAAAGCTTCGTGTGCTCTCTGTGTAGTTAAACATAGCCTTGACATTCTTGTTTTTAATCAACCATGCCCTTTATTGAACAGTGGAATTGGGGAGGATTAAAGTCCTGTCAACAGTGAAATAAAAACATCTGGATTTGGGAATTGAAATGTCCCTGTTTTTACTTTAATGATATGGTGGACTTGAGCATTTCAAAACTTATGTCTACATTAATGCTTTGCTGTGATTTCATATCAAAATAAAAGACCATTCTTTAGTTTATGAAATGTATTTTTTAAAATTCTGCACAGTGAGAGAATGTCAACAATCCATCATGTGAAGGGTTTTTCTTCTACCTTCCACAGAGTTTAACAAAGCCATTAGCATGTCAATTGGGGGCGACATGCTCCAACTCCAGATGAGGCCCTGAATTTAACTGTTGTGGCAATGCTCAATCTCATAATCTTATATCTTTCTTGCTTTCTCTCTTTTATCTCTCCCCTTACTTCTTTCTTTCTTTTTTCTCCTTGCTCCCCAGTAATAAGGATGTTGTGAAGTATCTGTTGAATCAGGGAGCAGATGTCAACCTTCGAGCAAAGAATGGATACACAGCTTTTGATTTGGTGATGCTGCTCAATGATCCAGGTACCATCTCTCAGCTCTGCTTTTCAGTGTATTTTGTGTAGATTTTTAAAGATGGCTTAACGGAAAACAATCACAATTTACAACATTATCTCCATATATGTTGTACGGCTAACACTTCCTTAGCAGCCATAATATTGAGCAGTCCTATGTGTGTCTTTATAAAACGCCACCAAAATTGTGTCCGGAAGTGATGGAAATGTAAATATCAATACAGCTGTCTAAGAAAATGCCAGTACCAACACTGCATACAGCTGTATAATGTAGTGTTTTTATTTGCATTCTTTTATACAATGCAGCATATTGGCAAAACAAGAGGCAAATTTTAAGGATTGTCTGCCAGTGACATCACCGGCAGACGCAAGTTTGAGAACTATAAGACATACAGAAGACTGCTCAATATTATGGCTACTAATTCCCTCTCCCCGCTTGCTGCCCAATGACTGCCTGAACAGGCTCCATTATCCCCCGCGACCCTGAGAGCAGGATAAGCGGTTCAGATAATGGATGGATGGATATCCATCCATCCATATTATATATATATAAAAACGTTTTTTTTCTCTTTCCGGAAACCATCAATGGTGTTGATAAAAGTGCTCAACAGATGAGGAGCGTAATATCAATATACATATATGTAGGAAAAAAAACTTTTAATACATAGCAGTACAAGCTTGTTTCGTGCATCCTGCACTCATCAGCTGCTAAGAAGAAAAACACACAGTATACGTTGCCCCACGTCACACCCCTAATTTCGGTGGACAGCAACCAATGAGAGGAGAGAAACATTTGAATTATTACAATCAGTGGGGTAGGTAGTTACGATGCACAGCAACCAATGGTTGGGTAGAAAACATTACAACCAATGGGGTAAGGGGTTGGGGTTTGTTTTGAAAAAGCATTTAAATTACTGTTGAAATAGCATACATTTAGAATATAATAAGATAAAGTCAAATGGGGTAATTTATGTATATCATATAGTGGGGGTGGTGCTGGGGCACAGTTGGAAGGGCAGGCAATTAAAATATAAAAAAATACAACATCTAATAAATGTCACGTGTATCATCTAATGGGGGGAGAATAATGAAGACATTTTACCTGTAGTTACAAAGAAGACATTTTTTTCGGTGTCTACAGCTGGTGGCCAATTCGTTTCTACTATTCAAGGTAGACATATGATATCTATCTTAAAATTGGGTTTGACCCTTGATTGGCTTCGGAAATGAGCATGCAAGAAATGTGGCAGCCTTGAGCCGACACATTTGGTCATTGGTAGACAAGAATATCGGTTACTCTATTTCATGGAAAATCCTTACAAAGAGTAATGCATATTCAGTTAGTGGCAAAAGATGTAACCTGTGCTTGGCAGAAAAGTATTTTATTATTTGCAAACCTGATATGTCAGCTGTCAATCATCAGCTGACAGCTGATGATTGCTTATGGCATGAAACAGGCTTGTACTGTCTCATAAAGAATTTACTTGACTCACTGGTGATTATCTTGCTTACTTTCCCTACCATTGAGTGTTTCTTTTTTTTAATATATATATATATACATATACATATATATATATATATATAAAGAAAATACACACACACACACACACACACACACACACACACACACACTCACATATATATACACTCACCGGCCACTTTATTAGGAACACCTGTCCAACTGCTTATTAACGCAAATTTCTAATCAGCCAATCACATGGCAGCAACTCAATGCATTTAGGCATGTAGACATGGTCAAGACGATCTGCTGCAGTTCAAACCGAGCATCAGAATGGGGAAGAAAGGTGATTTAAGTGACTTTGAACGTGGCATGGTTGTTGGTGCCAGACGGGCTGGTCTGAGTATTTCAGAAACTGCTGATCTACTGGGTTTTTCACGCACAACCATCTCTAGGGTTTACAGAGAATGGTCCGAAAAAGAGAAAATATCCAGTGAGCGGCAGTTCTGTGGGCGAAAATGCCTTGTTGATGCCAGAGGTCAGAGGAGAATGGCCAGACTGGTTCGAGCTGACAGAAAGGCAACAGTAACTCAAATAACCACTCATTACAACCGAGGTATGCAGAAGAGCATCTCTGAACGCACAACACATCGAACCTTGAGGCAGATGGGCTACAGCAGCAGAAGACCACACCGGGTGCCACTCCTGTCAGCTAAGAACAGGAAACTGAGGCTACAATTCGCACAGGCTCACCAAAATTGGACAATAGAAGATTGGAAAAACGTTGCCTGGTCTGATGAGTCTCGATTTCTGCTGCGACATTCGGATGGTAGGGTCAGAATTTGGCGTCAACAACATGAAAGCATGGATCCATCCTGCCTTGTATCAACGGTTCAGGCTGGTGGTGGTGGTGCAATGGTGTGGGGGATATTTTCTTGGCACACTTTGGGCCCCTTTGTACCAATTGAGCATCATGTCAACGCCACAGCCTACCTGAGTATTGTTGCTGACCATGTCCATCCCTTTATGACCACAGTGTTCCCATCTTCTGATGGCTACTTCCAGCAGGATAACGCGCCATGTCATAAAGCTCGAATCATCTCAGACTGGTTTCTTGAACATGACAATGAGTTCACTGTACTCAAATGGCCTCCACAGTCACCAGATCTCAATCCAATAGAGCACCTTTGGGATGTGGTGGACCGGGAGATTCGCATCATGGATGTGCAGCCGACAAATCTGCAGCAACTGCGTGATGCTATCATGTCAATATGGACCAAACTCTCTGAGGAATGTTTCCAGTACCTTGTTGAATCTATGCCACGAAGGATTAAGGCAGTTCTGAAGGCAAAAGGGGGTCCAACCCGGTACTAGCAAGGTGTACCTAATAAAGTGGCCAGTGAGTGTATATAGGACAGCAGTAAATGGTATGTCCTTTCCTCGAGTAGCTCAACAAATGAGCGGAATATTAAGATTAATCTTAATCTTAAATATATATCCCTAATATATATATATATATATATATATATACATACACACACACACACACACACACACACACACGCACACATATATATATATCATTTTTTTCCGAAACCATCAATGGTGTTGTAAGTGCTGAGTTTTATATATATATATATATATATATACATATATACATACACACATACACACATACATACATACATACATACATACATTAATACATACATATGCGAGAGAGATAATGTTGAAAATCATGATTGTTTCCCTTTAAACCTTATGGCCAAGCATTTCTTCCTTCCCTCTTTCCATCCTGCTTCATCTTTCCTCTCTTCCCTCTTCCTTCCTTCCACCTTCCTCACTATCCTGAATGTGTTCTCCTCTTTTTTCATTTGTTCTTCCAATCTTCTGTAATCCACTACCCTCCTCACTCACCTATTTTCCACTGTGCGTTTGTCTCGACAGACACAGAATTGGTGCGTCTGTTAGCCTCAGTGTGTATGCAGGTGGACAAGGAGAAGGGAAAACACCGTAGCAGAGCCTCCACAATGCGCCCCAAGAGCCGACACTCCCTCAGCAATGTCCCTGTACCCCCTGACGACAAGGGGGGACTCAAGGTCAAAGAGATGTTTTACTTTTTCTTTTAAGACAATGCTCTCAACCAGAGATGAATGCAAACAGTTTGACAGTGCTTCAGACAGTGAGAAATAATTAGCAACCAGTTTTAGAATGAACCACATCAAACGTAGTTATGCTCAAATTTTGACTCAAAATCTTGAGTTTGATATTTTCAAACTTTTGTTTTAAGCAGGTCAGGCTTGGGTCTGATCTCATTCAGTCATGCCCCTCTTTACAAACACACACACACACACACACACACACACACACACACACATTAGACATGCATATATGCACACTTGCTCTGTTCTCAACATTAGCTTGAGGCTCTTTGGAACAACTGTAAATCTTTAACTGATTTCTATTGTCAATCATTTCAAAACTCAAAAGGGGCGGTGCAAGTGAAGGGCCTTGCTCAAGGTCAGAAATGAGTGGAGCATTGTTGACTGATTCAATTAAGCTGATATGTTTTCCCATACTTTCAAGCCAATAGCTTGCTTCGCTGACTTTCAACCTACAGTTTCTGCAGCAGATGTAGGAATTTGATATTTAAGTGTCTCTGGCGTGTTAACATATTTGACTTTACCCACTTGCAGTCTTGGTGGAACAGGATGTCGAATCGGTTCCGGCGCCTTAAGTTGACTCACACCTTGAGACATGGCCTCTCCTCCAATCGTCTTGCTCCGTTTCCTGATGATGCCGAGGCCTCTTTGGATGCCACCATGAAGGCAGACAGGAAGTCTAGGAATGGGGCCAATGGTCCGCTGGCACCTCCCCCTCCCTTGGCTGGAAATGACATCAGCACTGCCTGGGGAGTCAAGAGCAAAGACTCTGGTAAGCCACATTAAGTAAAGTTAAAGATAACTGTAAAACACACATAGCACTGTCCCTTCCCTTTAATGGTTGTGATTTTTTTCATTGGCATCAATGGAAGAGGACGTTTTTGACAAACTGAGAATAAAATCTGGGAATGGAAATCTCACCTGCAAACATCTGCAGGTGTTTCCCTGAAAGCAACTATGAAACTTTAATTATTTACATACCCTCCGACAAAAACCTGGCATTATTGAGCTTACATAACATTAATATAAGTCCTTGGATACAGACATGAAAATATGTCATGTCTACTTACATTGTCTTCAAAGCTGAAAATCTGTGTATTTTAAAATTTGAAGGAATCTGATTTTTTTTTTCTAGGTCTTGGCAGGGCAGGTTTGGAGAAGGAGGACTTCCTAATAACCACAATGGTAGGAATGTGTTAGGCATATTTCAATGTACACTGCTTCAAGCCAGGTCTCATAATTAAAATAATTTACTGTATTAGAACAGCTCCCAGAGGTGCTGTGCTGCATGTGTGTGACAAGACTACTGATTTATTAACTTAATGCTTCAAACATTGGATTATACAGCATAAAGGACACTTAATTACATAATTATTAGTTTAATGACTTTCACAGAAGCCTTCACAGTGATGAAACAGTTGTAAGCATTGAAATGCCCATGATATTTTCTTTAAAATGGTGTGCATACCAGTGGCGGCTGGTGACTCAACAAATTGGGGAGGACAGGAGGAAAACCAACTCGTGGCGTCATGTTATTTTACACTCCTCACCTCACCTATCCCGTAACCTCTCGAGAGGTCTTTGGGGCACCGCTGTTGAATCCGCAAACAGTCCACGCCATCTCTGTCTGTCCTCAACTGCCCTCTTTAAGCTGGCAAAGTCAAGGCCTGTCCACTCTCTTATGTTGCATAGCCATCACTTCTTCTGTCCTCCTCGTCCCCGCCCGCCCCTCACTGTGCCTTGCAGGATGGTATTGGCAAGGCCGGAACTTCTGGAGATTTGACCATAGCATTTCAGTTTTCTTTTCATGATTGTCAACAAGTATTCATGTGTTCCAACGGCTTGTGTAATCCTTATTTTCACCTCTTCATTCGTAATATGGTCTCTATATGACATGCATAGAATCTTTCTGTAGCACCTCATCTCCACTGCGCTTATGGCTACTTATCTTTACTCTCTTACGTTCAATGAAAAATTAAGCCGTAAAACAACAAGATTAGCAGTCTTGAACCTCACCTCTGCTGCGTAATCCAAACTATGGAATGGCTCTGACAAATAATCCACAAAATGTTCTTCCCAATCCCACTCTCTGCGCCTGTGTGACCCCTCACTCACGCTGCCGTTAGTTGCCTCGTTAGCAATAGCAGCACATGTTGCCTCGTTAGCAATAGCAGCACATCTCCTCCAAATCCATTCGCGCCGTTAGTTGAACTTTCTTTCAGGGCCGCTACAACAAGCTAACTGGCTAACGGTGGCTAACGCAAATAGCTAGCTACCGCTCGATAAAACAAAAGAAAAGAAAATGTAAATCTGAAATAAAAAGGAAATTTGGACTCTGTTGAAAAGGTATAAATAAAACGTTTTTTTTTGCTGTGTTTAAAAGTATTTCGCAATTTGCAAGTTATAATTTATTTTCTAATATGCGACTGTATGAATATCGCTTTACCGAAAGTTCGTAACGCTCACGAAATGATCATGTGACCAACGCGACGTCTGTTTTTCATGCTAATTTGTTACTGGCCAAAATACGTAAAGTAATTCTTCAACGGAGGACGTTCTTCCTAACCAATCAGCAACCAGAATACAATACTAACAAAAAAAAAAAAAAAAAAACAAACAAACAATGAAGTAGATTAAATTCATAGAAGCGAGATCCCGCCCTAAGGAGGACCGCAAGAGCCCATCCTTTTCTGTTCCCACACCACGTCACACAGACTGCCCTTTCTCCGCTTGCCTGCAGGTGTCGCTTTTGAAGCATTTAAATCAGAATTTCAATAATGGATTTTTTTTCTAAGAGAGAAAAAACGTTTTATAAATGATACCGAGATTTAATAAGTTTTTTTCAACCAATTACTCTTTTTAATATTTTGATATCCCTCTTGCCTCTCAAAAATAGAGAAGGAGCAAGCTCCTCTACCTCTATGGCCCAGCCTCCTCTGGTGCAAATGAGTGAAAACAAGTGTAATCGAGAAAGATTTCTAAATAGTTGTTTTGATTATTGAGTACCTTAGGAGTTGCTATGATGACCAATAAAACATGGCCAGCCTTGCATTATGGCAATGACAAGGTAGCAATGCACCATTGGTTAACGAAGTTGTTTGGCTTAAACATTACAATTACTAATTTTCAATACCTCCTACAACCTTTGGTTAATCAGCGGTGAATTTTCAAGATGGACTGAATGGTCCGCTTTGGTGTTTATGGACTTTTTTGTGGACTATGTAACAACTGTCACACAGTGAATACACAAGATGCCTTTTTAAAGGCGTTTCATTGTTTCCAGATGGGGCTGTTTTCACAGCACAATGTGCACGTGCAAGATTGCAACGTGAAAGCGATCGCCATCTCAGTATGGAGTACATAACGCCGTGTTTGCCAGATTATGTTAGGACAGTGATTGGATTGCATAACACTGCATTCACCTCAGTATATTTTCTTCTCTTGGTAATTGCATATTATTTGCTGAAGATAGCCTACATACGTAGTATTCTCAACCATAATACACACCCTTCGCATTGGCGCACAACCACTTTGCACTAACTTAAGTCCAGCTGTTACTAGGTAATGTCTGGTGTTGTTATCCTCTGTGCTTGAACCATCCAATGATTCCAGTGCCCTCCAAAAAATGGTTTTCTCCTGATGAAATTGCCATCAATCACTATGCCTATGTTATTTCATCCATCCTCTCCAGCTAAGAAATGGTGCACCTCTGACGCGACTGCCCAATGACAAGCTCAAAGCGGTGATCCCCCCTTTTTTGCCTCCCTCCAACTTTGAGCTGTGGAATTCAGACCGCTCACATCTCCTTAAGGAGGGAAAGAGTGAAGTACCCCGTCTGCCGATGCCCCCACAGCGGAAACTTAATAGCAGTGGAAACTCTGATATTGTGAGTGTCTACGCGTTTGATCGCCTGTGCATGTGTCTGTGCGTCTGTGTCAGTATATCTGTCTGTGTTTTTTTGACTCCATGTGTGTATGTGTGTGTGTGGGCACGCATAACAATGTGTATGTTTGTCATCACCATTCATGCATCTCTAATTATATTCTGATGACCCGTCTCTCTCTCCTCTGTTAGACATCGATCAGCCGTGTGGTGAGCAGGCCCATTAAGTTTCCCAGCATCTCTAAGGGGCCCTCCTCCTCCTCCCCCTCTAACTCCGGTCACTATCACTCCCCGCATTCCTCGGGGGGATCCAACGGGGTGGCGGGACTTAACCGAGACTCGCACAACCGCTCAGGTATATTCACAAGCTGGCACACCCATTGCCAGGACAAGAGTTCACCGCTGTAGAACTGATGTTGAAGGTGCTGGTGTTGTGACAAAACGTACAGTCATCTAGATCAGTGGTTCCCAGACTTTTTAGGCAACGCACCCCCTTCTACATCCTGACCAGGTTGATGCACCCCCAATCCCCCACACCTTCAAAAAAAAAAGGCAGCATAGACTATTTATATCTGCACTAAAGGCATCAAGTTTAATCATGCACACATAATCCGAACACTCATAACAAAATATTCAAGAGGTTGCAACAATGCTCTCTCACATTCAGTGAAACTGAAACTACACTGCAACAAAGTTACAATAAATTGCAGCAAAAGTTACGCACAAGCTGTCACTTTCAAAGCACAAAGAGGATGGGTGAGGGCAAGGTCACACGCACAGGGTCAGAGGCAGATAGGCCCATCACGAGAGAAGATGGGGGGGAAATGCGTTCATATTTTCAGCCGCATTAAAGAAAAGTTGCATCAAGTTTAAATTACGACTAATCATACATAACATAGTGGTTATGGAAATTTGAATACCAGTAATTTGAAAATTACCAGTTCAGTTAAATTGAATCAGTTTGCAATAAAGTTACACATGATTCACCACGTAATTAACAAAGAGAATGATGCATGTATAGGCTCAGAAACAGATAACATGGACAAAAAGAGGATCCATTGAGGATTTTCAAGTTCAGCGCAGGTGGCTCAGTCTGAAAGAGAGAGAGAGAGAGAGAGAGAGAGAGAGAGAGAGAGAGAGAGAGAGAGAGAGAGAGAGAGAGAAAGAGAGAGAGAATTATGTTCCTCCTCTCATGCACTCCCTAGAGGCAGCTCAAGCACCCCAAGGGGTGCGCGCATCTCACTCTCATGCTTTGGCAATCCCTGATCTAGACGTCTTTATGCATGCTTGATAATCCAGGTAAGGAAATCACATAAACTTGAATCAGGTCATCTGGACACAACGTTTGCAAGCCCTGATCTAGATGTTTTCTGTTGAGTTTGAGCAACCAGATACACACACAGAGGCAGGCAAGGAGACAGATGGTCACCACCCACGTACACACCTGTGTTTGTCAAAGATTGCTCCTGTAAATTCCTCTGTTATTATTTATTACACCAACCTATTGTGGTGTCCTTAATCACCCACTAGGGGGCAGTGCAGACAGCGTTCTGTCTCAGATTGCGGCCCAGAGGAAGAGAGCGGCGGGACTCGTGGACACAAAGGTCCAGGTCCCAGAGAAGCAACCCAGCCAGTCCCAGCCTCAACCCCAGCCCCAGATCTCTGCCTCGGCCTCCGGCAGAGCTGTGCCTGACATCAGCCTCCCTGACATCCACCTGACCCCCAGCCTGGTCGCTTCAGATGTCCATTCTAGACGAGTATACTATCTGCTTCCTTTGTTATTACGTAGATTATGTCTTAAAATGCCTGAATTCAGTTTGAGGAAGAGGGTCTGCAAATACTAACACACACACACACACACACACACACAGGTTTGGTAAGCACACAAAACATTCTTACAAACACATGGCATGTGTATTTCTTCTATTAATAAGTTTCAGCCTCATATTCCAGCATCTTTTAGTTAGAGATTCACAATCCACTTTTTTATGTCCCGATCCGATTCCGATACGTGATAGAGATAGATATCTGCTGGTACCGATATTGACCGATATCAATACCAGAGCTCTTTTTTCTTGATTATTATTGTTGTTGTTGTTGTTGCTGTTGTTGGTGGTGGTGGCATTGTTGTTTGTAAGGTTACATGAGGCTGTAGTAAATCAAATCAGCATTTATCAGAAGAGCAAAAAATATACAAAAATGCATTAGATTTAAATTTATTCCAAAGAAATTTATTAGAACTGTAGTTCAAACAGGCTTCACATACAAACAGGTGTAGGAGTGTTAATTGCTATGGTGACTCCTTTAATGTGTTAACTTACTTTATTAAAGAGTCAAACCGGGCTTTTTTTCCTCTCCAAATTACCCAAAATAATTCAAAAAATTTTTACAAAGACAATCTGTCCTGTAGTCAAATCACATTAAAATGCCAGAAAGACATATATTTTTTTGCTGGTGAAAGATATAAATGAACATTGACTAAGTGGTGATCTGTAAAACCAACTGGAAATATGTTGCTTCTGACTAACCTGGTGTTAAGGTGTCTGGTGAGATACACCCTGTCTAGCCTGGTACCACTGATCCTGTTTCCTGAAATCTGGTGTCGGAATTTTTCATTCTCCAAGCATCAATTAAATCAAATTGTGACAATAACCAGGATTAAGTGATGGAAGAATGTAAATGTGGTTCTTCACTTGTCCTGTCCTGTCACTTGTCATCATCGAGAGCCAGGAGAAGGAGGATGATAACATCGTCATCCTCTTTCTCCTGGCTCTCGGTGACAGGCGGGTCTGCCGCCGCCTTCTCCCTGTCACTCTGCGCCTCCTGCCCTGGCTCAGCTGCAGTAGCAGCCGGGGAGGTTACACATGCAGCAGCGCCACAAACTCCATGCACACTGAGTCCCTCTGATATAGTTACTACGTCATCTACAGCCATTCTATCTTTCTCCGGATTACTATGGAATTTTGGAGGTTTATATTTTGTGGGGTTTAACTTGTTTCCCCGCGGCCATCGGCCTCATTACCCCCCCCCCACTTCCTTGCTCCTGCCCACCGCTTCAGCTGCCTCGTCGGCAGCCTCCGCATCCTCCGCTTCCCGCTCTTTATGCGGGCAAGCATCAAAGCTTGTGTCCCACAACCCCGCACTCAAATCACTTCATACTACCTGAATTTATATATACCATTTTGACTATGGGCTTCAAATTGCATTGTTACATATTTATAATTCATAAAAACTTCAGACTTTGGAATCTGGATCGGTCACAGATCGGTAACGGCAGTTCGATATCCGATGAGTGAATTAGTCAGTATCGGCACCCACTACCAATCGGATTGGATCAGTCCCAACTCTATGTTTAGTCTCTGAACATAAAGGTATCATTTGATTTGGCTCTGAATAATAACAATAACAATAATAATAATAATAAGCAATGAAACGTGAAACTGAAATGACTTATTTAGAGGGAGTCTTTCCAGCCAGGCAGTTGTTCATGCAGTTGAACTGATGCTACACATTATTGTTCCTTCTAGAAGATGGAGTTGAAGAAGAGACCCCAGTCAGGAAACTCCTCCACCTCCAAGAGCACGTCACCCACCCTCACCCCATCTCCCTCCCCAACGCCCAAGCCCCCAGCTGGGCCGGGAGACTCTCTGTCATCGGCCTCCTCCCATCCTCGGTCCAAGAGCAGCGGGGGCTCCAGCAGCGGCACCATCACTGACGAAGGTGAGAGCCGATTGGCTTTGCTGAGAATATTATTCCATATGTCATGACCCAGACAGACGGATGGACATGTCGGTGATCTGCTGTATACTATATAGATAGAAAAAACAACAACAAAACTTTTCATTTTTCTTTTGTCAGATGAGCTGTCCAGTATCCTGAAGAAGCTCTCACTGGAGAAATACCAGCCTATATTTGAAGAACAAGAGGTTGGATGTCTTTTATCCTAAAAGGGACTTCCACTGAATTTAGTGTTTAGGTTTTGGTCTGCAAACAAAGACATCTTCTTAAAGTCACAAAAAGTTTTTGTTTTTTTTCCGGTAATGAATGTTGAGCCTTGTTATCTTTGTTATAATTGAGTGTTATGTTTAAAATGCACTAAGTCAAACGTAAGAACTTGAAAATAAACTAATTGTGTTTTTTCTCTCCGTTGCTCTTCTCCGTCTCTTCTTCCAGGTGGACATGGAGGCATTCTTGACTCTTACAGATGGTGACTTGAAAGAGTTGGGCATTAAAACAGATGGACCTAGACAGCAGATCCTGGCTGCCATCTCAGAGCTGAACGCTGGAAAGGTTTGTGTGGGTTTTTTTCTTTTTCTGTGATACTTGGATATGGTCATCAAGTTCTGATTATTTCTTTTTATGCTTTACATGGATAGTCTCCTTTTATCTTTGGCCCTCTCAACCTCCCCACTGAGTATTTTTATGGTCTTCATATAACCGCAGATCTTCAAAACCGGGTATGAAAGACTCTGACATAGATAGACTGGTCATATTTTTCCCTTAATAGCCCGTTTGATGTATCCCCTCTCAGCCACCCACTTGTTCTCTAACATCCAAGCTAGGTTTCTACACGAGTGCTTGTCCTGAATAGCTTTAGAATCACTTAAGTGTAATGTCGCTAAGATTTAATGACATCACATCCTGTTTCTTAGTAAATTCAAACTTGGCATTGTCAAGAATTCACTGGGTGGCGTTTTTTTTTCTTTCTTTTCTAAATCATCCATCCGTCCATTATCCAAACCGCTTATCCTGCTCTCAGGGTCACAGATATGCTGGAGCCAATCCCAGCAGTCATTGGGTGGCAGACAGGGAGACACTCTGGACAGGCCGCCAGGCCATCAAATAAATCAGGAATCTATTTTTAACCCATTTTATGAAGAAGTAATGTACCCAAACATGACGTAATGGTCAACATTTTGAGCCAACGGAGATGAGCAAATTTGCCTTGAACAAGGATGGAGGTTGATAAATGGGCTGATAAGCCTTTGGCTTGCAGTGGACTGTAAAGACTCAAGGTTCAGCTAAAATCTACGTTTGACAATGAGAGTTGGCGACATTTCCCATCAGCTTCGCCAGCAAATGCTGCCTGTGTATAGTGATCTTAAGTGTGGGCTGTTCCTCAGGGTCGAGAGAGACAGATTCTTCAGGAGACCATTCATAATTTCCAGTCTTCATTTGGAAGCAGCGCCAGTAATCCAAGACAACCAGGACAGCCATGCTGTGAGTTTCAAATCATATCACGGCCCTGATGACAAATTCCCAATTTAAACTAAGGACAGACAAGGACTGACAAATAACCTCTCTCCCCACCTTCTGTCCTTTCCCTCTTAATGTCTCCATCATTTTTCCTCCCCCTTTCTTTCCATCCCTCTCTTCTCCAGCTCCAACAGGCTGGATGAGACACCAGGTCCGCTCCTCCAACAAAAGGTAGCACCTGTTGCCCTGGATTCCACTTTGCCAGAACGTGACCTTTTCCAGGAAGTACGCTAAAAGGTCAAAGTTAAACCTTTTGGTCAAAGGGTGAAATGCCGTGGACTTCCAGCCAATGTGCGAGCGATGTGGAGTCTCCTGGACGCCAGAGTCCCAGTGCGCTAGAGACGCTAGTGCAAGAGGACGCTGCAGTAAGATGGGGCAACCGGGCCCTCAGCAACCGTAATCACTCTCCGGGTTCCCATTAGATGAGGTGATATGACAATTGTCCCACAAGTGCAATGCCCAGCAGCTTTTTGATGAAGCACATAGGCCTTGTTCAGACTGAAGGCAAATTGAGTGTGTCCAGACATCACCAACCTGTCTGCATGGGTTGCTATGGTAATGATGTAGGTGTGCGTATCTATGTAGGCTGGTGATGTGGTTTACCATCATGGAAGCATGAGATATAGAGATCCGTCATCTCATCCTCCAAACAATTGCTCTGTCAAGTCATGGTACAGAACTCCTCTGTCACACCAGACAAACTCAGCAATGGTGGAGGCTGGTATACACTACGATGTTCTGTGCTGCAGTCATGGCGGGATCCACTTCCGCCACTCTGGATTTGACGTCGTCGTTGTGTGTCGCATTGCGAGTGGTGCAGAAGACAGTTTAAGATCTGATTTGGGCGGCCACAGCATCTGGACTGAGACGCATCTGTAGAAATCCGATTGGAATTGCATTTCAAACCACCTCCAAATGTGGTTTAAATCCGAGTTGCAAAAATCGCATTTCATGTGGCTTTTTTGCTGTCCAGAGTTTCTAAATCAATCTGCATACAATCTGGCTATGCCAAAAAACGGATTTGGGCTGGCAGTCTGAACAAGGCCATAGTGACGACATGCAGCAAAATCAGATTTGTTGCAAAGCCTTCTGCTGACAACAGTGAAGAGTGAATGTTGAAAGAGAAAGAGTGACAGAGCGAGCATTGACGGACGAGATGACGAAAAACAGCACAGAGAGAGATCAAGTGTGTGCCAAGCGAAAGGCTTTTTTTTTTCCAAAACCGTTTGAAAGTGAGACAGTGTAATATATGGTGGAACAAAGGCAACAACAGCGAGGAGGAAAAGGAGAGAGAATGTGAACATAGTGTATAAGTAGGATACATGATGGCCCATAAGACTGTGATTTAGACTTGGTTGGAGGGATCATGGTGACTGCAGGAAAAAAAGAAGCGACTGGAAGAAGAAAGACACGATAGCCCGGCTGTGGAGTCATCTAGTCTGTATTTCAAACTGCTCGTGCACATGTCTCCATGTCCACCTTCCACATCAATACATGAAAAGTGAAAATTTAGTCAAGACTGTGCCGTCTGGAACGAATAAACCTTCTGTTGATTCAATGAGTAACCATTTTTCTTATAGTCTTTTTAAATATCATGTTTGACTGAAGATGGGGAGACGCTGGCGTAACATTTTAGGAGGCATAACATTTTGGGATTTTTTTTTATGAACAGTATAAATTTTGTTTCAACCGGGTTACAATGCGCCATAGTTTCCACTAGGTCTGCTCTTTATCTCGATATCTGGCAATGTTCTCGTACGGATTGACGAAGGCCTATCAGTTACTCCTAATCCTCTTCAATGCAATGGATTGGTTCGCTGATCTATTCAAGATGGATTTGTCAAATGTGGCATTTGACTTCTGTAAATCCACACCACTGAGATCATGTCCTGCTTGGGACGATGTGTGATGTCATATACCATGTGTGAGAAGCTAATTTTATCCGCAAACACGTATTTCTTCAACGTAAGCTTCAATAACAGGAAGTGGTGACAGGATTGAGATATGAAGTCATTATGGAGCCAAACAAAGTAGACCAACGTGGACAACGCGGAGGCCATGATGGTTGATAAAACATCCCTGCCTGAAAACAACAGAATTGAAGGCTAAACTACTTTAAAGCTCAACAAAGTAGAAAGGAACACAAACGAAATGCAAAATTAACAAGTAAAACATACAAATATCCGGGCGCCGTAAATGTATTCCAGGTGAAAATGGGATAGGAATGTTCTTCTTTTCTCCACAAGGTGGCGTCCTTTTATTGACACAGTGCAGCGTATCAGGCAGCTTGGTGATTGTTTTCATTTCTGTTTTTGTCTACTTGTTTGTTTTCGCCCCATTTGGGACACGTCAAAAAATGACTGGATGAACACCGTCCAGCAATCTCCCTCTTCGGTGTGAAGACGCCGACCGTCTTACGCAAGGCCCCAGCGAGGAACTCACTGTTTTTTGAAATGATTATTGATGACCTGGATAGAGACTGGGCCGACATGCAGGCGACAGGGTTCCTGTAGAGTTTAATGAAAAGCATCTCTCGGTGTAATACAGCTTCCCTCTCCAGGGCTCAGGACACTTGAGAGCTCAGATGTAGTCATCTGTAAGCTTCAGGGAGGAGAGAGAGAGACAGAGAGAGAGAGACGGGCACAGAGAAAGAGCGAGAGAGAGAGAGACAGAGAAAGAGAGACAGACATACAGACACATACAGAGAGAGAAAGGAGAGAGACGGGCACAGAGAAAGAGCAAGAGACAGACAGAAAGGGAGAGAGACGCAGAGAGAGACAGACAGACAGCAATAGACAGAGACAGACACAGAGCGAGAGACACAGAGACAGACAGAGAGAGAGACAGACAGAGAGAGCGAGACAGACAGAGAGACAGCCCCCCCCCCCACACACACACACACAGATACATTTGGAATACATTAAAATCTTTGTGGCATGCGGGCAGCAAATGGAGTGAATCATTCAATTTCCTCCCAATTGTTTTCAAACACATGAGGTTTTGATCGGTATTGTTCATGTATGACTACAATTATCAGGCAAAATAAATAAGGTTTGTAAATGTCCATACAGTAGTCGTGCAGTAGTAGTACGGGACACACGGATCACCAGTGCCGGCAGTTCAATAACAGATAGTGTGACTCATCGGTGACTACACCTACTGGAATGAAGGGAACTTGAAAAGCCAAACAACTGGAAGTGCTGTTTGTGTAGAGGAAGGTAATTGTTTTTGTGCCAGCAGCTAAACAACCTTAGCACACAGATTATCCCTTTGACAATTTGCACAATGGAAACCATCAGCCACTGGGTTTCATGAGGTTCATTAGTACCAGAGTATTTGCTTTGTTTTGTGCAGTTGTGTCTAAAATATCAGATTTATCACAACCCCTGCTAATTAGATTCCTCCGGCTTCAACCAAGATGTGTACCACAGGGAGCTGGAAGTGGTCTCCAGTCTCTGGTAAAATTGTGCTGACTGACGGAAACGGCATGTTTTATTCAAGTGTAGGTTGTGTTTTCCAGGAGAGGGCAATTTCAACCTTTATCCCCTCCGCTGTGCAAAAACACGTCAAACAGAGACCCCAATGTGGCCTCCTATCACTGAATCAAACAACTAAGGCGAGATGGTTTAAAAGTTCAGAAAAAAAGTCTTCCAGAGAGATCCATCATGTGGAACAGTTCTGTTTCGATGTCAGCAGGGTAGCAAAATCTCATCAGTCATTTTTACTCATCATAAAGGGCAGTTCAGAATTATGTGATCTAGTGCTCTGTCACTTGGATATGCAGAGAGAAATGCGTATTTACAAGCTGTGACCGTGGTTGGCAGGCTATGAAAAGGTTTCCCCGGCATTATGGGGTCTTCATCAAAAACGGTGCTACTAATACCATGAAATTCACTTCATGGCCATCAGCCTCTGGCTGTACAAGCCTATGCGGTTTTGAGATGTGCATCACCTAGGGCAAAAGCTTTACTAAGCTCTGTGTGTGTGTGTGTGTGTGTGTGTGTGTGTGTGTGTGTGTGTGTGTGTGTGTGTGTGTGTACATGAAGTTGTGGGGGGATCAGGATCATGTGCTATTCATCTGAATGTGAATGCAGTGAACATCCCAGGCCTATGTTTGGTTTCTCTGTGATTTTGTGGGGAGCAGGGAATACAGATCTGAGCCCTCTGGAGGTTTTATTTTGAACCCGATGACCTTATGCTTAACACACTCCCTTCCACCCTGCTTCATCCGTTTGCCTCCATCTCTCTCTGTGTCTGTTTTCCCAATGTGCTCTTATCAATTCATATCTAAGCTAAAAACGTATTAATGCCAACGAGCACTCGTAAAAAATAGACGTTTTAGCAACGTATGTTAATCACAGCGCCATCCCGTAATTAGCAACATCATTTATATGCATTACCCTACGGATTGTTTGTGCAAACTATGTCCAAACAAACACGGACTGCCTGATTTCACATTATCATTCCTCTGTCAACATCCATGCAAGCGACAGTGAGTCATCTGCTCCCAGGGTCTCCCAGCATCACTGATGTTACACAACAATGTGGCCCTCTATCTCTTCCAAACGCGCGTGCACACACACACACACACACACACACACACACACACACACACACACACACACACACACACACACACACACACTTGGGCCCTTTAACTAAGCGCTTTGAGGGAGCAGATTACAGAGATTGCGGGGAGCAGTAGAGGAAGGCAACCTCCATCTGACCCCCATCCTGACCGTCAGATAACCTCTGAAAAGCCCAAACCCGTAATCCAAACGTCAACAAAAGATTATCCTGGCCACAGAATCCTGAAACACGATTTTTCCCTCCCAAACTGATTGACAGAGTTCTTCATATGTAGACTAAGAGACACACAGAATATAATGGCAAAATCGGATTGTGATCTTATATTGTTTTGCGTTTTGTTGTGTTGAACTACAAAACATGGTCTCATGTGAAGGATTCAAGCAGGATCGCTCAGTTAAGCAGGTAACTGTACACATTTAAACAAGCTGCCCCTGCGTGTGGGTTTGTCAGCCTGCCACACTTCAAGCACTTGACTTCCCAAGTTATTCAAAGCACTATCAAACACAAATAATCAATTTAAACAGCTAACTGGATAATATTCAGACAGCCGTGCTTTCTCGTATTAGATGCAAAGCACCCCACGAACCTTGCTTCTAACTCGGTCACTCACTCACAGGTACTTCATTTAGTCAGAACGAAATAAACGCCACTCTGAAGTTGGCCACACGGGGGCGCTCAACGTAAATAAAGGAATGGGCGAATTTCACAAAATCACAAACCATCGAAAGTTTAAGGAATAACAGCTCTATATTTGCTCATTTCCGTAAAGACTGCGCCCACACTAGAAAGAAATGCATCAAATGTAACTTACATGACTTTTTTTCCCCAGAAAAACGAGTTTTATTCGCGCACTTTACGAGCACGGTCACGCGTAAAACACGTACGCGTTCAATTACTTCCTGATCAACCAACACGGCACTCAGCGTTGATTAGCCTCGCAGCTTGTAAAAAAAAACTCGAGTTACCTTCTTGAAAATTGGAGCTTCGGAGTTTTTGGACGTAGCACCTTCTGGAAAACAATAACGAAGACTCACGATCGTAGACTTTCGATGCCCTTTAAACTTGGGTTTGTCTAATATGGGGACGTCCGAAGCCGGATGTGACGCAGATCTGCAAGACGTTGATCCATGGCACATGCGACTGGTCTGGTGTGATCTGTTTAACGTTAGCTAGTCACCATGGACGGCATTCAAGATGAGGAGGCTATTCAACGTTTCAAATCTAAAATAGATTTAGAAAAGAATATAAATTAATTGGCGAATCTTTAGATGTCACTCAATTTTAGCTGTACCATCGGTGAAGATTGACGGGGGGGCTGACCTTTCCAAAAATGTTTGCGAGCGGGTGCATCTAAAAATATATGCCGTGTTCAGACGTAAAATGTTTTAGTTTTCAGAAATAATATTGAAATTGTCTTTGGTAAGAAAATTGGCAAAATATCTTTGTTTCTTTGCACCGCCGCCACTATTCTCACTTAGCCTCTCATTCCATCACTTGGTATTGCCCAAGCAGTTCGTTCAAATTAAGACTTTACAGAAACTCCATCCTGGTGCTTTATTACCTTATACACGCTCAAGCAAACCAATCTTTTGATAAACGTAAAGTGTTTTCTGTTAGCTTACTTTTCTGGGTTGTCGGCTAAACATGATTCAGACGTGCTAATGTTAACTCTGCTGAGCCTGTGTAAAATCATCTATTATACAATGTCAATGCTAAGAGTCCAGTCAGGACGTCATGTGACCAAGTGTGCCATCAGTAGTACGTCGTCTAATTAAAATGACAAGTGTAAGACAATGAGCCAATATTGTTGCGTTCGCAACAAAGTCACACAACAGTTGCGCTTTGCATCTTGCTTCAAAAAGTCGTGGAACATTTTTGTTTCCTCATGAATTTGTGTTTTCTAGACACACCAGCAGCTTGCCAGTTAAACCTGATCCCTGGAAGAGGAGACAATCTTCTTGAGAAATGTGTAACCGCTTACTTTCGTGCCCGGTTCGGGATTCGATACGAGGTGTACTGCACCACAAGGCGACTTCACTAACCGCTCGACTAAAGGGTCAGACCCGTTAGCTAGGGACTAACGTGTTTTATTAGTAGTTTACAGTCGTCACCCTCCCCGGAAGCGCGCCCTCGCGCTTTGTTATTCCCGCGCTCCGAAGAGACTTCTGAGGATCTGCACACTTCCGGATCCCACCGCTGCCACCAGTGTAACCGGTTATTTTCTCGCCCGGTGCGGGATTCGATACGGGGTGTACTGCACCACAAGGCGACATCACTAACCGCTCGGCTAAAGGGTCAGATTCGTTAGTTAGGGACTAACGTGTCTTATTAGTAGTTTACAAGTGTATATTCAAATTCAAATGTCACGCCTGTTTACCCACAGCTAGGCTACATCATAAAAAAAGTTTGATGATAACAGGTTTTGCGTATGGTGTGGAATTGAACGGGAGGGATTTCACTGATAAAACATTTTTTTTTCATTCTGCTCTGTTTTTGCAAGATCTGTTAACCCGAGGGCATCTGAATTGCCGTTCGTTAAGTTTGGTTCCTAGCCTCACCTGATGACTTGCGTTTCAGAAAATGTTAATGGCCTTACCCTGCATCACCCTTGAACTAACGCTGCCAAAATATCACCAATTCAGACATGAAGCTGCACAAGAAAATAGTACATTTTTACACACAAATTTCTTTTATTATAGACTGAGATTGTGACATCCCTCATATGAGATGAAGCAAGTGCAGGTTAACCAATTCAAATATGTGCAACCAGTACCGTCCATGCAGTGTCTTTGTCCATGTCTTCGTTTAAGTTTTGTCTTCGTTTGATGGCGGGGAGAGCTGGCGCTGGGTCAGCTGGGAGAGCTTGGTCTGCTGCGTCCTGTGGGCCCAGGGACCACGGCCCCTGCCTGGAGCTGCGACCGAGGAGATAACACTGAGGACGGTCTGACAGGATGCGGAAGTGGGGCAGGCTAAGCTAACTGCTAGCCCATGCAGACTGGCAGTTCCGATAACACCGAGGGCGATCTGGCAGCGGCCTCGCCTGGCATTGACTGTGATGTTTTGGGTGTTGTTGTGTGGAGTACGGGGAGGTGTGTCGAGGGAGTCTGGCTGGGAGAGCTGGCGTTGGATCGGCTGGGGGAGCTTGGTCTGCCACGTTCGGTGGGCCCAAGGACCACGGCCCCTGCCTGGAGCTTCGCCTGAGGAGGAAGCGGTCTGACAGGATGCGGAAGCGGGGCAGGCTAAGCTAACTGCTAGTCCACGCAGACGCAGTTCCGACAGTCATCTTGGCGTTCGTTCCCTTGGACAGTGATTTTTTTAGTTTGGATATATGTGTTAGTTTGGTTATGTGTGTTCTTGAGGTTCTCGTAGTTTTTGGATATGTGTTTTTGTCTGTGTTGCACTGCTGTGGCCTGGAGGAAATTATATTTCGTTTAATTTCATGTACTTCGGTACATGAAATGAAAACGTATTCCTGATTATTGCAGCCCACTTTTCCTGTTTCCTTTCAGTTTTGTTGTTTGATTTAGTCCTGTGTTTTGGGTTCTGTAGTCTTGTGAGATGAGAGCGGATCTATCCCTTGTCCTTAAATGACCCCCAATCTCTTCAAATGTGCCATTAACATTTTAGTCTGTGTGTGTGTGTGTGTGTGTGTGTGTGTGTGTGTGTGTGCGTGCGTGCGTGCGTGCGTGCGTGCGTGTATGTGCATCTGTTTCTGTGCATGCTTTTATGCGGTGCCATCTTCTTGTAGGTTTGTGGGCCTAAAAGAGTGTGTGTGTACACCGCATGTGTATCTGCAGAGCCTACAGGTAAGGGCATTGCTTCTGCCTGTCCCCCTTCAGTCTTCCCCCTTCTGCAGGAGCTTTCCATCCACAAAACTCTCTACCAACAAGGATTATTACACTTTCCCTCCTTAAATCCAGACAGCACCATGCCAGTACTGTCTGCCTACTTACTTAGCTTACTTTTAATATTTTCCTATAATATCATATCATATCATATCATATCATATACAGTAATAATAAAATAACAGGACAAATGTTAAAATGTATTACATTTAAACTGGCCTGTCTCAGTTAAAACTGGTTTACAACAGGTTCCTGTTCTGCAGCACATATTGTACAGAAGCACATTACAATATATGTAATTAAAAAAAAGAACAGAAGCAAAACAACTTCACACCAATAACAGCTTTTGACCAGACCATGATCTCACCCCCTGCCTGTGAGGTCATCCACAAGTCACCTCTCCCTTTAGCCTTCCTAAAGTTTGGATGGTTCAAAATTCCGAGCAGTGGACTCATCAATACCATGTTTTAGCTCAACATTTTGGGATTCATCTAGAAGGTTAGTCTCATTGAAAGTGTTCAGTTCCATAGCACCTTTGCATGATATGAAAATGGAGCAATTCCCACAGTTTTGCTCTAATTTCAGTGCAACTTCTCTGAGAGCAAATCCAGCAAATAACATTGCAGTGGGGTTCTGGTATGTGATTGCCTATGTTTATGTTTTCATTGTTTGTCACATTTGGCAAACAGCATCGCTCCTCATTGAGCAGTCACTTACCCCTTCATGTTGAAAAGTGTTTGCCTTAAATGACAGTGACAGAGCATGTGGCTGTCTAGTGCTTTCCAATATTGACTGTCCCATTCATTATGAATGTCCATTAGAATCAAGCCTGTCATGTCACAGCTCTCTACATGTCTACTGGAAGCCCACAGCGAGGAAAATAGAGACATCTTAATCAATAAAAGCCACACGACTGCATCTGGCAGATGGCTTTCAATGAGTTCTTTTGAGCCCGAATAATAAAAATACATTGCAGTGTGCTTTTAACCACAAACATACATGCACAAACACACATCAGACAAAGACTGGAATACACATGCATACACACCAGCATGCATGTTCGCATGCATGCGTACATGGTTGCGTGCAAAGGTCTGTTCCTACAGGGTTAGCCAGGGTTTACTAGAGCTCTAAACCAGGGCTAATCTGAATGGCAGCTTGGATGGGGTTGCCAGAGGATTTACATTGATACCAAAGCTCCCCATAGCTTTAACGGCAGCCACTGACAGTGTTAACAGGACTTTAGGACCCCTTCAGCTCCCGGCTCCACCTGTCACAACAATAGGACATCACCCCTGACGAATACTTTTGATACAAGGACATGAAGGGCAGCCATCTGCTCTGTTTTAAGACGTAATCCAGCCACGAGGATGGCTTCCATGCTGTAATATTAAGAAATATAACGCCACAGTCTCAGCAAAATAACAAAACGGCGAGTATTGAATGACGGCGTTGTCAAGTCAATTTTATTTGTATAGCCCATTATCACAAATTACAAATTTGCCTCAGTGGGCTTTACAGTAACACAACATGCTGTCCTTAGACCCTCTCATCAGATAAGGAACAACTTCCCTAAAAAAACCCAAACAACCCCCCCCCCATCCATTAACAGGTAGGAGGAAACTTCGGAGAGCAACAGAGGAGGGATCTCTCTCTCCCAAGACGGTCAGACGTGCAATGGCTGTTGTGTTTACACAATTTACAGAATACAACATTGAAAGAGGATAACAGACATATAATGGAATTGTAAAATATATTAAGAATATGATGAGGAGGACGCCAAGAATTGTGGGCTGTCTGCTATGGTTTCCATGTGTCATCTACCTCGATCTCCTGGTTCTTGTGCTGCCTTTTTTTTTTTGTAATCGTCATGGTTACCCGCAACATTATTATGGACGCAAATGCTACCCACAGTGGTTTCTTGTGTTATCTTCAAACCTCACGGTCCACCCAGACGCTGGAGAGCTGTGGAAGTGTTGCTCATTAGGTAGATGATTGTGAAGCTAAGGAGCTCGAATAAGCTCTGCGAGAAGCTTTATGAGGATAACCTCCCACCACCGCCACCCACAGAAACACACACACACACACACACACACACACACACACACACACACACACACACACACACACACTGTAAATCTTAAACAGCGATAAAACATTGTCCGTGCCACATAGCTTACCAAACATTGAAGAGAAAGACTAGGCCCTATCGGGGACTAACTTCATGGAGCTATCTAAATATTTCATCATGTAGAACTGAGGTTCCTGTATGCCGGTTGTAATCTTTTCTACCCTTTCCATCTCAGAGCCTCACCTTGTGCATCAAAGCTGTTGTATGTGATGCTTTCTGGGCCTAATGCATATTTTGCCCCGCAAGCCAAATGTAGCTCAGAAACCCGAGTGCTTGTTTTGGCTGCCAGTTCTCCTCACAGAATACACAAAATATTCGCCCTGACATGCTTTGTGGAATCGTTCACCATGTTCCTGTTATGTTTGGGTTGCACGGCCTTGTTGGAAAATGATTGTTTATTCAGTAGCATACACTGATAAGCCAAAACATTACGACCACTCACGGGTGAACCGAATCACCATTGATCATGTCCAAACAAGGGCACGCGTCAAGGTCTGCGTAGATTAGCTGGTAAGTGAATAATCAGTTCTGGTAGTCAACGTGTTGGATGCAGGAGAACTGGGCCGGAATGAAGACCTGGGTGACTTTGACAAGAGCCAAATTGTTAGGCTGACATTTGCTCTTCGCGGACGCTTGGTGCTGAGGCAGGCCGCAGCACAGGTAATACGTCATCAAGGCTAAGCTAACTTTGGCAGTGGATTTGGCTAGATTCGTAAACTATATGCCCATTCACAAACCTGGTAGCCCCATCTGACCGTTGACATTTCGCCATGCATTACTTTTCATGTGTTTAATGTTGTGCGATAGTAGGAGCATCCGGGTGGCGTGGCGGTCTATTTCCGTTGTCTACCAACGCGGGGATCGCCGGTTGGAATCCCCGCGTTACCTTCGGTTTAGTCAGGCGCCCCTACAGACACAGTTGGGAAGCCGGATGTGGGTATGTGTCCTGGTCGCTGCACTAGCGCCTCCTCTGGTCGGTCGGGCACCTGTTCAGGGAGGAGGGGGGGGGATAGTGGGAATAGCGTGATCCTCCCATGCGCTACGTCCCCCTGGCGAAACCCCTCACTGTCAGGTGAAAAGAAGCGGCTGGCAACTCCACATGTATCGGAGGAAGCATGCGGTAGTCTGCAGCCCTCCCCGGATCAGCAGAGGGGGTGGAGCAACGACTGGGTAATTGGCCAAGTACAATTGGGGAGAAAAAGGGGGGAAAAATCCCCCCCCAAAAATGTTGTGTGATAGAGTTCGGTGAGCTTTTTCTTCCATCACTCTATACCTCCGCTGCTCGCATGTGTCGCTTCTGGCACATACAGCTGTTATCTCATTGGTTGTACTTTGAAAGGTCAGCTGAAACCAAGGTCAAAGTTGAAATAAACTGTAAAGCCTCCTAAGGCAAATTTGTAATTTGTGATATTGGGCTACACAAATAAAATTGACTTGACTTGATTGG
Source organism: Lampris incognitus (assembly GCF_029633865.1). NCBI lineage: Eukaryota > Metazoa > Chordata > Actinopteri > Lampriformes > Lampridae > Lampris > Lampris incognitus. The sequence continues at coordinate 23,161,570 of NC_079229.1, read as the reverse complement.
TTATTCAGTCTTTGACCAACAGGTGTGTGATTATGGTCTGGTGGATTTGAAATGCCAGCTTGACTGGAAGCTCAAAATAATTAAGGTGGGATTTAATGGCTGCGGTGGGTAGTGTGGGCGTGGTGTGTGGGGAGGGGGGGGGGGCTATGAGCTTCAGTGCCCATGGGCTCCTGGCGGTACTAATCCAGCCTTGACCGTGATATATACATAGTTGAACCTGCTCAGATTATTCTGTTCTATGGAGGATGGTGGATTAAACAAATGGACTACACTAAAATACAGCAGGCTGAGCAGGGATAGCAATTGGTGAGGGAAAGATCCATATTTATTCTTTATTAATTTAATTTTTGGTTATGACCAAATCAGCTGTAATGTTAGAATAATCTGCTGTTTAACTCTAGGTTTACTGCATCTCGGCACTTGTCTGTCACTGCCTGTGGCGTTGTAGACTGTTTACATTGTGTATGAATAGGCCTTGTTGTGTTGTAGACTGCTGTGTCTGTTTAGTAATGCTTCACATTAAGTGCATGCAATAAGTGTTAGTTAAGAAGTAAACAGGCCCTTATAAAATGTTTATTAACATTATTTCTGGCTATAATTAACATTAGTTGATCGGCAATAAGGCCCTTAATTATTTTAACAACTTTTAATCATAAGGGTCCTTAGATGCTACGTGCGGTTTAATGCAGATTGGATTTACAACCTAAAACGAGTGTGAAAGTAGTTTTTTGCATATTTTGCAAGCGCCACCTAGTGGTCGGTGTTTATGACGCGATAACTTATTAACACTTAATGTTAATAAGCCTTTTAGAAGGACTTAAGGGCCTTATTACCTATTAACTAACACTTATTACATGCACTTAAGGTAGAACATTACCGTCTATTTTCTGTTTGACTAGGCCTTGTGTAGTGATGTCAACCGCCTGTGTGTATTTTATGTTTATCACAGAAATTTGAATCAGTTCATCTGGACACAACGTTTATTGAGAGAAACGTTTCATCACTCATCTAAGTGACTTATTCAGTCTCAACTGACTGCACATATCCCCACCCTTATAAACAATACAGGCGACAGATGTACTCTTAGCGCCCCCCCCCCCCGTTAGCTCTTCAGTGTTGTGCCACCCTCTTCTTAGGTGTTTTTGGTTTCCCCTAACGCGTCAGGCCGGCCAGGACTCCGCAGTCAGGCCAGTAGCCACTCTTTCAAGGATAAGGATGTGCACATCCTTGATAGGGAGCAAAGGGGAGTCAAAGAGGCCATCTATACGTGAAGAAGGAACGACCACCCCTGAACCGAGGAGGGGGGGCTAAGAGTACATCTGTCGCCATCTTACAATGGTATGATTGCAACTATTCCCCAATCCTCTGTGACTAGTACACATGGCCATTGAAACTCGTTAATGGACATGACAATTTGCATATGAAACCGATCGTCATTTTCTGTCAGCGCCACTGTATTGTTTATAAGGGTGGGGTGGGGATACCTGCAGTCTGTTTAGACTGAAGATGTCACTTAGATGAGTGATGAAACGTTTCTCTCAATAAACGCTGTGTCCAGATGAACTGATTCAACTTTCTTTGATTTCCTCACCTGGATTATTGAGCATGCATAAAGACATTTTAGGTTTGTAAGAAAGACATGGTCCTAGACGATGCACCTGGCCTGTTGCTGTCTGTCTGTGGTGGTGCTGAACCGTTTGCCAATCGATGCACGTAGAGCGCTGCATGCTGTCCTCAGTGCTGAAACGTTTGAACGCAACTGGTAACCTGTTTGCTTTTTTTATTTTTTTAGTTCTTCAGAATAGGCTTGTCTGACAAAGTGGCTTTACTTGTATGTGTTCGTAGACATAGGCTTGGTTGGCTCAATAAGTGACAATTTGTGTTGATGGATAGGATTGTATGCATCAACCGTTTTACAGCTGTGCATTTTAAAATGACGTCATCGGAAGGGCCCCTCGAGAATGCTTGGCACCCTCCGCGCTGAGAGTCTAGCTCCGCCCCTGCTCATCAGTGTCTGCTACCAGGACTTAAACTGCAGTCATAGGTTTTGAATACTAATTTCCTTGATTTTTTGTTGTTGTTGTTATCACTAACTCATCATTTAAGCTTCATTTTAAGTTGTTCTGCTTTTGTTTTGGTATTGTGTGTTTTTTGTTGTTTCTTGGTCATTTGTCTATTTTCCTAATCCCACAGGACTCTTTGAAAAACGTTTTAAAGGGTTAAGCAGGGAACCTTTACATGTGGTTCAGTATGCAAATCCCCTACGGTCGCCAGTATCTCCTTCTTTATAGGAGCCCACTGTGTAGTGTGCACGTTAGAGACGACGTACACGCAAGTTTGTGCAATCATCTCAACAGACGTAGAGGGACGTCACGAAGGGGATTGGCTTCTTCTGTTTCATCTTTATTTAACAGCGGCGATAATGTACCTCAGCTACGGGCTTAGTTAAACATGCATGTGTTTTTAACAGTTCATACAAGCTTAGCCTACTATAAGCGATGTGTCTTGCAGGTTCGTGCATATGCATGGGTGAATCTGCATAGTGTGTATGACAGGGTAGCTTCACAGTGCTTGTGCAACTGCACGGGGTTGTACGCCACAAGGCAGAGCTCTCTTGCAGACACTCGAGTCACAGGGCGCACAATGAAGTGGATCGTCAGTATTCCAACAGTAAAAAAAAAAAAACCCAAGTAAAATCACTAGAAAAGTGGTTCGTTTTACAAATGATCCCAGCACATTAACTGAATCCACTGACAGCCAATTGTATGGCGCAGTTTGGCATATACACAATATATCAAAGCCTCACCGGAAAGAGAGTCGACGGTCCTTTACAGCGGCGTTAAATGTGAGGCCATACTTGGATTACTAGAAAACACTACCTACCCACTATATGAAATTGGGCGCAATTTGACTTAATTTTAATACCCCCCCCACACACACACATACGGACAAAATCATCTCGCAGCCACCTCGAAAAAAAAACCCCACCTCAGTTTCAGGCAACATTAAGAAGCTTCTGAGCGCACGTGTAGTCATTTACATTATGAATCGCATTATAATCGGGATTAACGGATGAACAACGACAGGCTTAGTTGAAATCTGAAAGTCTACTGCGACGGGTTTCCTCCGACAGGCGAGCCGCGCTTCGGGGAAACGCAGACGCACCGGAGGGGATGTGGACGCCATGTCCGACAACGATCCTAACAGAGTCCCCGGTCCACACCGTCGGCTACAACGACCGAAAAAATACAGCCGCAGAAATAAACCCCCTCCCTCCCTCCCTCCCTCCCCCCTTAATGAGTAGCTTCTTTTTCCAAAAAAAAAATCAAAATATCCGTTCCGAACCGTGGGTGCCCTCCGTCCGTTCGTCGGTCCCGGCAAAGACTCTGCGACCGTTCCCGCCACAGAGGACATTTGTACCGCTGCCGCCCCCCCCCCGGGCTCGCACGCATGCGCATACCCGCGGCTTCAGACGCGCTCCGGCCTGAAAGCCGCGGGTGCGCGTCTAATGCGCGTACGCGCGGCCGCCGCGGGTGCGCCCGCTCTCCGCCGAGGCAGGGTTGCGTGCGAAGGAGATCGGCGCGTCACGTCACTCAGAGGAATCCGCCACCTGAAACGGGAGGAAGTGGAGGGCGACTCAATTTGGGGTATAAAGCATCACCCACATCTGCCCCAAGCACTGTGAGCTGATGAAAACATCAGCTCGGAGGCCGGCGCAGCGACTCGTTTAACTTCACCTTGTTTTGTTTTCTTCCATCTCATTTCGGAATTATTAGTTTGTCATCACTGGCTCATCTGTACTCTCTCTTCTTTTCTTTTTTTTTTCTAACCTGAATGACTCGGTAATAAGCACTATACTGGAATTAACTGATAACCCCGGAGCGTCTTGGTAAGTGTTTTATAACTGCGATTATTTTATTTTATTTTTTCCTTTTTGAATTTGATGTGATTTCTTTAACGATGTTTCATCATGTTTATTCCGCACAGCCGGTCTACTGGTAATATTCAGCGTGACATTTGCGCGTACTTTAGCCCAAGTTGCGCTGTTTCCCCCCCCCCACCCCCCTTTTCTAAACGTTAACACAATAAGTGGCGGTCAGGTTTCAGCACCCTAACATGCCTCCAGTCATAACAGCCTAAACCGATAAGTTCAGAAGATGGGTTTGATTTAATTCTGTCATTCTGAACTTTTATTTCGCAGTCACCTAGAGCCACTTGCACAACGCAAGCCACCGGCAACCCCATTCTACCGTTTCGTTGTGTGCCAGCGTGTCTGTTGACGCTTTTTTTTCCTTTTTCTTTTTGCTCCCAAGTAAAGTTGATGTCTCTCATCCGCAGCGCACCTGTTACCTGCGCGGAGCGCGTGAGCATGATTCCTCCAGGAGACTGCATGTACGCGGGCAGGAAGAGGAGGAAGCCCATCCAGAAACAGTTAAGAAACACACCTCTCGGACATTGCAGGACTTCTCATTCATTGTGTTGGTTGTTTTCCTCCGACGCTTTGCGAGGTGCAGAGAAACTTCTCGAAGTAGGAACTCTCACGCTAGGTCTGTAGTAGATGGTGAATGAGTTGGGGGGGGGGGGGGGGGAGTTTGCAGCTAAGGTGAACCTAAAAGGTGCATGTGTTTCTGCGCGCCCGAAGACTTAGCGCGCATTAAGTGGACGCTATTTTTAGTGATGTGCAGGGAATCTTGTTTTGGGCAGTCTTCTGCGCCGCTGTCCATTAATAGTGAAAAGCCTGATGCGTACAGTTTTCAAAAGGGAAGTCAAAATTGTGGTATTGAAAAAGGTTTCATGCTTTTGGCATGACTTGATTGCTAATCTGAGAGGAAATCTTCACCACAGCTGTGGCAGGAAAAAAAAAACTTGCAAAAAGCTTTTAGGAGACTACACTGTGGAAGGATTGTATTTTCTTAAGAGTTGGAATTTGCATTATTTAGGCCACTGCATTTTAAATATGATCTAACTGTACATACTAGGATCAACAGCGCTGTCATTTCATTGGTGCATTTGTGGTTTTCATACGAAGGATGTGCATTTTTTTTTTACTTCACTTGCATATGAAAAACACATTTATATCAGTTTTGATTAAAATTTCATGTAAGTGGGACTCAATATGAACACGTGATTCTTGATGAAACGTATCTGGAAGAGAGCGGTTTTGGTGAGCGCTCGTGTAAGAGTAGTTTGTCTCTGTACAGATGAACAGACACACATTCTTACAGACACCGAAACCGGACTCTGTCAGGACAGGGTACGTATGCAGACCCTGTTTAGTTTAGCTGGTAAGCTGTGGCACACTTTCTCAAAGTTCACCCATAACTATCCTGCAGAAACTTCTGACATTCCCCCTGACATGGTAAAGGGTTATCCATTGAATAATTTGAATACAGCAATCCTCCACTGAAGTGGTCAGGGCAGATTTGACTTGATTCTGAGTCTAAATTCTAGTCGGGGTTTGGATTGTATTAGCCGAGACTCTTGATATTGTCGGAACTGAGGTTGGGTGAGAAGGATATTCCCACAAGGGGGAAGACAGACAGGTTTCTGTCATTATGTGTTGTCACACAGCTAATCTCTCGACAAATGAAGGAACTTATTGTTGTGGGACAGACTGGCCGAGGTGCTTTGTTATGTTTCTGCCAGGGAAACATCCCAAGAGAGAGAGAGGTGAAAGAAAGCCGTGCAGCCTTGCCTGGGCGTGTATTGCACCCTGTTGTGAGCTGGCTGTGGGCAGCCGTCAGGATCATTTGAGTCAATTGAGTGTGTGAGTGAGTTGGAGAAATGTAAAACAACAGAGCGCTGCAGAGTGCACTCAGTGACGGTGTGTCATAACATCTCAGGCTATTGTTTTCTTATGGGGCCTGCATCGGTTTGTCTGAATCCAGTTTGAAATTCACCTTCCCCGCTCCAGTGGGTTAGTTCCACTAGGCAGGTCATCCCGGACCTCTGTGTAAAGGCTTTTCGAGGAGAGCTTCGACCCAGCACTATTATCAGCCTTGAAAAAGTGTGCCATGCTTGTAGCAGCCTGGGTTTTTCCAACTCACTTTACACTTGCCCCGGCCAAAAAGTCAATGCCCCAGACAAAATGCTGCCGCCAAGGGAGTAACTAGTGCTTGTGCAGGAAAAAATAGGGAGAAAAAAAGGAAAAATCATGAACACGTAATTCCTGTACAGTGGTTCCCTGTGAGCTTTAGCATCGTTTTTAAGGCCTTGTTGATTGCTTTCAGCGTATTGCATGACCTGCCTCTTATTTACACCTTGGTCCTTTTGAGCAGGAGCTGGTGACTCGCATTCGGCTTAGCGTTTAGTTAAGGTGTAGCTAATTAATTTAAAAATGGTGTCATCTCACTTTACAATTAACTGTGTGAGTTTTAGAGTGGCTGTGTTGCATGCACCCCGAGCTTAACATGCATGCCTTTGCATGAACACTCAACCGTAACTAGTTTATAAGCACATTTGTATGGTTGCGCACGCACGCACGCACGCACACACGCACACACACACACACACACACACACACACACATAAAGACTCTCGACAGCTATGAGGGAAGATAATAAAACCCATACACACACAGGCTAGTGTGCGCACACACATACACACAAATGCAGAATTTATGTGTATGTGCATATCCATGTATTTCTGTAATTAGTGATGGTTTTTGGTATTTGGTGTTTCTATATTTGGTGTCAAGATGATGTGCACTTTCATAGACCATGCAACTACAGTATATATACTATATATATATATATATATATACTATATAATATATATATATATATATATACATACACACATATATATGTGTGTGTGTGTGTATATATATATATATATATATATGAGTTTTTTCCGAAACTGTCAGTGGTGTTATAAGTGCTCAACTAATGAGGAGCGGAATATCAACACAGATTTTTTTCCTGTATCTGTGTTTATTTATATATATATCCATCAGGGTTTATTTTGTTTTTTGTATATTTGGATAGAGATTATTTGTAGTATTTGTGTGTGATGCAGTATTACACTCACATTTACTTGTTTGGTTTTGACTTGTTATGTCCACCCCATGTGGGCTGGACATCTTAATGATGTGAAACACTAACATGGATAAGTTCAGTATATTCAGTACACACACAAAAACACACTGCACACGCCAGTCCCCCACCCCTACCAACCCAACCACAATATTGCGCTCACCCTAACTCAATATTTGTTGCTGCAACCCTCTCCCTCTGTCAGCAGGAAGCCGTCCTCGACGAATGAGAAGACCAACCCGTCCAAGAGGCACCGTGACCGGTTGAACGCCGAGCTGGACCGACTGGCCAGCTTGCTCCCCTTTCCCCCGGACGTCATCTCCAAGCTGGACAAGCTGTCGGTGCTGCGCCTCGCCGTCTCCTACCTCCGCGTGAAGAGCTTCTTCCAAGGTAGGGGCAGGGGGTTGGGGCTTCGTGGACGTGGTCAGAGGTGTATGTGTGTGTGTGTGTGTGTGTGTGTGTGTGTGTGTGTGTGTGTGTGTGTGTGTGTGTGTGTGTGTGTGTGTGTGTGTGTGTATTGGAGTCAGCGGGGGCAGTTGCCAAATTATGATGCAAGGTGGCCAGAATTCAAGCTGGGGTGAGCAGTAGGGGAGCCGTGTGTGTTTGTGTATGGTGGGTGGGGTGCAGGGCTGGGTGGGGAGCGGGGGCTGTGCGTGCATGCGTGTGATGGTGAGAGACAGACCGAAAGGGTGAGGGTGAGAGAGAGCATGTGTCACATCTGCGTATGCGTCTGCCTCTCTCCATCTGATGGTTGTTCAGTAGATGCATGTCAGAGATGGGGGAGGCGGGGGGGGGGACACCTCGCTATATTGAGTGGCAGTCACTATTGCACAACAGCCCCCCCCCCCAGCTATAGACTCGTGTTGTCTGCTGAAATCATCAGCATCACCGCAAGTCGACCGTCACGTCCCGTGGTGGCATTTTTCAGACAATAACAAGAACAAAAATCGCAATAAGCACGGCGATCGCTGGCAGCAACCCCCCCCCCCCCCCAGTTTGGTATCGTGATGGAAGCTGGTGTGATTACGCTTGATGAGCAATATGTTGCAGGAACATGATGATCGATTTTCATCTGTTGTTTCAGTTGTTCAAATTACAAATTGATTGATTGATTGATTGATTGATTTGTTAAAACATCCCAAAAGGGCAGAGAGGGCAGCCTTAAATCTGAAAAGAGGTTTTGAAGGTATGCAGGAGCCTCTGAACAGTATCTGTCCCTCGGTCTATACACCTCCTTGTGTTGGAAGACCATGAACTTGTGACTTTTCTCATGGGCCTCATGACTAAGAATCCCCCTGGCTCCATGACGTGAACTGACTCTCAGGAAGGTCAACAGAGATACTAGCTGACAACACCAGGGGCCCAGGATAACAGTACTGGGCACATTATCAGAGTTGTGTTGTCAGAATGCATTGTCTTCAGCAGGAGGGGTTCTTTCTCCCCCTTTTTTTTTCTCCCATAGATCAGTCACACTGTGCTCTTATTGGACGGGACAGTATTGAATTCATTTCTGGTGTCATCTTAGGTACTTCTGGTGCCTTCCTTTTTCTGGAGCGTCTTTCTTTTTTTGTGTGTGCACAAGATATGTGGGCTGGTTTGGACGTTATGGTTTGAGAAAACGATCATTTATTTTACAGCGGCCTCTATGATGACATCACCTCCACTGCGGCCTATTGAGTTCTTCCAGATGATGAAATATTGTTGTTGTTTTTTTTTGTTTTTTTGTAGTTTTTTTTTTAAGTCGGGCTTTCCTCCAAATCCTATTTCGTTCTCAAAATTTCCACCAAGATCCCCTCCAAACTTACACACACACACATTCCCATCCTTCATCTCACTGTCCACCCACTAACGCTTCCCCTCCTCTCTATCGGCGGAGCACTCAAATATTCATAGGCCACTTCAGAACGCATTTTGCTGTTGCTGGCTTCCACAGCTGCCATGTCAAAACAAAGGCTGCAGGCACAACTGGGTACAACAGGGTTGAAAGAAAGAAGTACCTCTTTCTTGAAAGATTGGGGTGGGGAAAAAAAAAGCATCCTCCTTCAATCTCTAGCCAGGCGAAGACACTTGCTAACGTGCAAGGAGGAAGTCAGGATGGCAAGGGGAGGCCCATAGAGTGGTCTTCATGGAGTGATGGGCTTATTCCCATCCTGGTCTGCAGAGATTAAAAAAAAAACAACAACATTTTTTTCAAAAAACTGGCGTCTCCACAGAAGCTGCGGGGAGAGTTTTGGTACATCTGAGAGGACTCATTGTGGTCTCCATGAACTACTGTGATAGTCACAGCTTGACCGCGCAGCAAAGATCAGGCAGCGCGAGGATCTCAGCCTTTGTCGGAACAAGCTTAAAGTGTTTGCGTCGTCCCCCCTTTTGTCACATGTGGCTCTCCTCGTCCATTCTTGGCGTCCCTGATCTATTGCAGCATTTGCTCCATATCCTTAATCTCTCTTATCCCTTGCCTCTGTTGGCGTTGGCACCCAACCGGCGTCCCGGTGGTTCGTGTCATTCAAGTTTACACACACTCGGCTCGCCCATCGCTGTAACCGGGGTTCACATTAGCTTAGCCATCACGCAAAGTCGCGGCGCAGCCACTAATCGGACTTGTTAAGGGTGCCTTTCGGGATGAGGGATCACGCAGAAGGTAAAGCACGCGCGTCTTCCTCGGGGGACGGAAAGGGACATTTCGTTCAGCCGTGTAACTGCCGAGGCGGTCAAACTTTGTATTTGAAAGCCTTGTGTACTGAAACCGGGCTGATGTCGGTGACAAAGGCCGTTGGTTGCTCATCCCAGGACTCCCTCGTCATCGCTGTTGCTTTTTGTTATCTGTGGCAGTAGTGACCGGCTTATCTGTCTCTTGATGCTAAGCTAATGAGATTAATTAGAGAGGAACATCAGGGATTTGGTGCTGCATACACTCTGCGCCCGCCGCCTTCCCTTCCCCTCCTCGGACAGTCTCACCTTCCTCAATTCTTCCGGGAACAGGGGACTTTAAAGCCCACGCCCATCTTCATCACTCTCTAAAGGTGACCACATGGAGATTCTCCAGATGAATCAGAAATAAGAGAACAGTGATATTTTCATATCACAGTCTTCTCCTTTTTTTTTTCAACTGTTTGAGTCATTCCCTTAAAATGTGACGCTTGCAACCTCAAGTTTCGATTCCTCTTACAAACGGGCGTCAAACCCGTAGTGGGAGTGTGCACCGTTTGCTGAGAATACTGCACTTCTCCCCCTAGCCATTGGGGGGACTTTGCTGAGGACCTTGCAGACAAAAACATTCAAATTTCGACAGATGTGCCTGAAATCCCTCGTGCATGCGTGCGTGGATACAGATGTGACTTGGGCAGACAGTGGCGGCACTACATCTGGGACAGGAGGTCAAATTAGCCTGGGATTTCGTATTTCCACAAGCCCCTCATTGTGGTCTCATTTGAAACCAAGTCGGTCCTGACAATATGGTAATCAAGGGAAATCCAACGAGGGCGTGCTTCACCGTGCGGAGAGCGTGTGATAAGGCACATAAAATAGATGTGAGGAAGAGACTGGTGGTTTTGGAAGCACTGGTATGACACAGCAGCTCTCGTCCTCTTGCGTGACTGTCCAAGGGTGGGGCACAGTGAACAGTGTGTACATATGAACTGTATGCAAATACACCTCCGGGCTCTGTGTGTATGCGTGTGTGTGTGTGTGCGTGCGTGCGTGCGTGCGTGCGTGTGTGCGCGCGCGCACATAATCCATCTTTTGTGTGCATGCTTGGGATGCATGAGTAATTGTTAAGATAGGTGTCTCCTGTAAATCCTTTTGTTTAATGAAAACGAATTTTCAGGAGTTCCCATATTGCAGTACCGGAGTGTTTATGAGTGAGGTATTTCACACTAGTTGCATTCTAAAGCAGTTGCAAAATGAAGCAATCCCTTCTCCAGACCATTTGGCTGCATAACTCGAATAATGAACTTAAATAATACATGAGGCTATATTGCTTTGCTAATTTTTGGCAGAAAGATGTAAAAACCCATCATTTCATAAAAGACTTATTGCCAAATTTCTCAAGACGATTATGAGTTTATTCAAATTGCACACATGCATGCACATGCATGCATGCATGCACGCACACGCACGCACACACACACACACACACACACACACACACACACACACACACACACACACACACACACACACACACACACACACACACAGAGTACAAAAGAATCCTAAGGTGGGCAGCCAGTTTTAAATTCGGAACGTTTATATAATGAATGATTACCCAGATAAGACACAACGGCCTTGCAAAACACACACACACACACAAAACACAAAAAAACCCCACAAAAATACAGAAACATGAATGGACGCACACTCACATAGACACATGCACACAGACGTATGGTTCAGTGATAGTAAAGTATGTCAGGATTCAGGCAGAAATATGAACAGAGTGGCCGGCCATACAATGGGGTCTCTGTGCAGACTGCAGCCTTTATGATGGGAAGTCATAAAACATCAAAGTCCATCGCTGCCTTGTGCGTTGCTTCGCTCGCAGTGGTCAGATCTGTATTGTATATCAATCAACCCGCGCAAAGGCTTCTCAAAGACGGCCAGCCCTGAACCTCAGCAGACGCCCGTAGACCTTCTGCAGACCTTCACAGTGCACACACACACACACACACACACACACACACACACACACACACACACACACACACACTAGCTGCTCGGTCATCTTGTCTGCGGCGGTCCAAAGCGACAAACCAAAAGCCCGGAAATCGAAATCATCCCTTCGTAGCCTACAGGCTGTTTTTTGGAACGGTTTGTCTGTCTGTAGTTGTTTAGCTTATTTACGTTATACTATTTTAAGTCGAGTTTTATCAGTTCAGCACTTAAAGGCATATGCGTGCGAGCGTATTCTGTGTGTGTGTGTGTGTGTGTGTGTGTGTGTGTGTGTGTGTGTGTGTTTGTGCATTGACAGTCAGCAGGCTGTAATTCCCTCCTGCTCCATGTTAGGTTTCTGCCTCTCTGTAATTGCTGAGCTCGTTAAATATTTACCCTGAGGATTAACTCTACCTCGTTTTTTTGTCTTTCTACCCTGATTGCCTTTTATTCCCCCTCCTCCACCTCTGTGCGTGCATGTGTGTGCGTGTGTGCGCGTGCGTGTGCATGCAGTGTTTCCTCATATCTTAATACAGCTGTGGTTCTTTGGATAATAATTGCAGTTTTGTCTCATATCTGTTGCTGTTTGGGTCCAAGTTATGTTTAAAGATGAGGCGCTAATGTTAAAAATCTTTTTTAACTATTATATAATCATCACGTCTAAAGCATCTGGACTGCACTCAGTTTAGTTATAGATAACAATGTTTGTGCATACGGTTGCAGAGGTGGTGCACCACTGCTAAACGGATGCAGAGGAAACACTGGTGCAGCATGGTGGCACAGTGGTTAGTGCAGTCACCTCACAGCAAGAAGGTCCTGGGTTTGAGCCCCAGGGTAGTTCAACCTTGGGGATCGTCCTCTGTGAGGAGTTTGCATGTTCTCCCCGTGTCTGTGTGGGTTTCCTCCGGGTGCTCCGGTTTCCTCCCACAGTCCAAAGACATGCAGGTCAGGTGAATCAGCTGTACTAAATTGTCCCTAGGTGTGAATGTGTGTGTGTGTGTGTGTGTGTGTGTGTGTGTGTGTGGGCCCTGTGATGGTCTGGCGGCCTGTCCAGGGTGTCTCCCCGCCTGCCACCCAATGACTGCTGGGATAGGCTCCAGCATCCCCGCGATGCTGAGCGCAGGATAAGCGGTTTGGATAATGGATGGATGGATGTCTGCAATGGGTGGTGGTAATGTCCTTGCAGTGGTGGTGCACCGATGCAAGATGGATGCAGAGGAAATACTGGCGAGAGTACACGTGCGGAGCCTCACAACCGGTTTCAATGCTTTTCTAATCACATCTCATCCATTTGCTGCAAACTGATTTTATTTTTTATCCACTATTCAGTCTGCTCCCAGTCCAGCCTTTAGAGAGGATTGTGTTATTCCAGGGTAAACCTTGTCTCTGTATCTCCACTTTGGTTGACGATCAGCCGAGGGGGCTGATGTTACGTCAACTCTGGTGACGGCTGTTATATGAAAAGGATGTTTTAAGGGTGTAGAAAACTTCACCTGGATGCAACATTGTATCCAGATGAAGTTTTCTATACCCTGGGTGCAACATTGTATCCAGCCATTTAGCTTTATGTATATATGTATGTATATATATATATATATATATATATATATATATATATATTTGTGTGTGTGTGTGTGTGTGTGTGTGTGTGTGTGTGTGTGACAGACAGCAAAAGCAGTCAACAGGGCTTGTGATGTAAAGCAAACCAGGGTTTTCTCAGGTGGAGCCTCTGTAATAAAGAACAGACCTTATCAGCTCTGCGTTCACAAATAGATGCTAATCTACCCATATCTATCCACAACTAGCAGAATACCATGCTGTTCTTTTTCTTAATCAGTACAGCTAGTGTTTGTTCCACCCTTCTGCAGATGTAGCCTCCTTCGTGCCTGTGTGTTTGGTCGTGGAGCTCTACAGGCTTATCTCCTGCGCAGCCCCTTTGCATGCTAATCTCCTGCACCGCTAATCAATCCAAATCTCATTGGTTTGTATGTCTCATGGTCGGTACCTGTGACCTGTGGTGTTTAACCTATGTCTGCCATCACCCCGTGTCTTGCCAATAGAGCAGAATTTGCAAGCAAATGGATAAATAGACGAGTCAGTAGATCGACAAAATAAGCAAGTGAGCAAGGCAATGGCAAGTAATTTAGTTTGAAAAATGTTTTGCTCCTGTGAGCAAAAACTGATAAATTGAGCATCCGGGTAGCGTAGCGATCTATTCCATTGCCTACAAACATGGGGATCGCTGGTTCAAATCCCCGTGTTACCGCCGGCTTGGTCGAGCGTCCCTACAGACACAATTGGCCGTGTCTGCGGGCAGGAAGCCGGATGTGGGTATGTGTCCTGGTCACTGCACTAGCGCCTCCTCTGGTCGGTGGGGGCGCCTGTTTGGGGGGGAGGGGGAACTGGGGGGAATAGCGTGATCCTCCCACGTGCTATGTCCCCCTGGTGAAACTCCTCGCAGTCAGGTGAAAAGAAGCGGCTGGTGACTCCACATGTATCGGAGGAGGCATGTGGTAGTCTGCAGCCCTCCCCGGATCGGCAGAGGGGGTGGAGCAGTGACCGGGACGGCTCGGAAGAGTGGGGTAATTGGCCGGATACAATTGGGGGGAGAAAAGGGAGGAAAAAGCCACAAAAAAAAATAAATAAAGATAAATTATCTTCACTTAATTTTGATATGACGTATAATGTGTGTATGTCTGTTTTGTCTATTTATTGTGTTTGTGTGTGTTTTGGGCGTGTGGTGCATTGGCCTGTGCCGGTGTGTTTGTGCCTCTGTGCCAGCCCTTGGTTGCTATTTTGACTGTGGGTGCTGTGGTTCTTTGATGCACTGCCACAGAGACTTATTTTGATGACTTCCGTCACCGTCTCTGGTCTCACCCCCTGTAGCCCTGCGATCAAGTTCCCCAACCGCCTCCTGGGGACAAGTGGTATTGAAGATAATCCATATGCATTTGTCATACCCCCCCCCCCCCGCTCTCGCTCGCTCTCTCCCCCTCCCTCCCGTCATCGTGTCGGGGGTCATGTGAAAGGAATATGTGCTTCAGTCTCAGCAACACGTGTCCTTTACTCTTACCGCTCCTCCACCCTCATTCTCATTATCGCCCCTCAGCAGTTGGCTTAGCGGACCTTCTCCCCCGCCCTCCAAAACTTTTCTGCTTTCATGTCCTTCTGAACCCCCCCAGCCCCCCACCCCCCCACCACCACTTATTCCCATCCTGCTTCATCATCTATATTTTTCTCTCTATGACCCCAACAGGTCGTTCCTCATCTGGGGCCTCCCGCCATGGATGCCTGGCTATCAGCAAGCCGCGGTTAATTGACGATAAGCCAGCGCGTGTTCCTCAAAGACTTAGTTGTGCCTTAGAGTCTAAGTACTACTTTTTGTTAGCGTGTTAGCGCTGCCTTTGAAAGCAAATCTGTAATTGCGACCAACTTTCCGTGCCAAAAGGGAAGTTTTATCAACGCTAATCATCGCAGTCAGTAAATCTGTCAATGAAGAAACGAACGGATTAATCAGACAACCAATCAACCAATCACTGTCAATTAACCAATCAGTCGCTGTGTGTGTGTGTGTGTGTGTGTGTGTGTGTGTGTGTGTGTGTGTGTGTGTGTGTCTCCTGCATGAAAATGTCAGTCATGTGAAGGATTTATTTTCCAACTGTTGGCTCAGACTGAGTGCTGAGCTTCCAGCGAGGGCCTGGATGATATGTATGGGTGCAGATTATGTTTGCCTATCTACTAGATCATTTAGGCAGGGCAGGCAGCACGAGGAGAGAAGGGCCAGCAAACCGAGAGAGATTTTGAAAGCATTTTTAATTGTACACACACACACACATACACACACTTGGACACAAGCTAGCTTTTACACACAAAAATGGACATTCACACATAGGTGCACACATGTGTACATTTTGAGGCTTTTGTAAGAATTTTTTTTTTTTGGGTGGGGGTTTTTTTCTCCCTCCTTTTACTCCCCAATTGTATCCGGCCAATTACCCCACTCTTCCGAGCCGTCCCGGTCGCTGATCCACCCCCTCCATCCAGGGAGGGCTACAGTCTACCACATGTCTCCTCCGATACATGTGGAGTCGCCAGCCGCTTCTTTTCACCTGACAGTGAGGTGTTTCGCCAGGGGGACGTAGCACGTGAGAGGATCACACTATCCCCCCCACGAATAGGTGTCCCCACCAACCAGAGGAGGCGCTAGTGCAGTGACCAGGACAGATACCCACACCTGGCTTCCCGCCCACAGACACGGCCCATTGCGTCTGTAGGGACGCCCAACCATGCCGGAGGTAACATGGGGGCTTCAAACCGGTGATAGCTGTATTGGTAGGCAACGGAATAGACCGCTACGCCACCCGGACGCCCAAAGGCTTGTGTAAGAATTGTGTGCATATTCACCACTCCCATCATCATTAGATCTTGAATAGGGCTTTCTGACAGTACTCATGCATTTATCATTGCAAATACCACCGCTAACGTGACTTCCAATCTTATTACTTTTTCTGATCTGCATTATTAACGGCAACAACCCTCACCCTTACAGAGGCACTCCCAATTTTAAAGATTCACTCCTTCATCCGCGTCGCCCCAGGCCCCTCCGCGTTAGCTCTCGCCCTCCATTTGCCTTCCCTCTGCTGCATAGCTCACAGAATGCGTCTGTTTCACTTGGATCTATAGAGACGTATACATCTCAAGATATTAAGAGCTACATGCCCCGTCTTCGGCTGAACGTCAAGCCCACCAGCGTGAAACCACCTGAATGACTGCGGCAGTATATATATGTGTGTGCTGCTTTGCTCTCAGTAAGCGATCCACTGTGAAAACCATCGATTTCTCGTGTATCATATGAATCTCTGCCACCACAAATTCCTGTTGCTGCATATCGATGTCTGTGCTGTGAGTGTATCCATTTCCTAGTGGTGCTTATTTACAAGTGTGTGTGTGTGTGTGTGTGTTTGTGTGTATGTGTGTGTGTCTGTGTGTATGTGTGTGTGTCTGTGTGTGTGTGTTTTATCATCTTACCTCGTAACTGTCAAGAGAGTCAGGGCGTTGAAAGGGTATGAAAAAAGATTCAGCGTTCAGTGTACCCATATCAAACACACACACACACACACACACACACACACAGACGCACACACGTGCACACACACACACGCACACAAATGCAGAGGTGGTGATAGGCTCTTAAAACAAATGTCTCCCCCCCTCTACTGAACTCAGTAATCCAGACTCTCTCACTTGCCTCACTGCACCCTCGCCGACACACAGACACACACACAGGACCATATGTGCACATATAAATGACTATAACATCGATCGCACCAAAAAAACCAAAACAAAAAAACACATTCCTGTTCTTAGTCTCAGTCTCACACCTACACACACACACAAACACGTGTGTACACACACACACACACACACACACACACACACACACACACACACACACACACACACACACAAGTATATACTATGACAAATGCACTCACCCACGTCTGTTATGATCTACGGCACATGAGTCAAACTCGAGGCCGGCGGGCCAGATCCGGCCCTCGGCATGTTTTGATCCGGCCCGCATATCAATTTAGGTTCTCAGTAAATGCTGGCCTGCCTAGTTGTAGCTGTGGTCTGCACGGTGACGCGCGCCCCGTGCGTGCGCCATACCAAACAGACGGGCACTCCCCGGCTGCACCCTCGCCGAGCTTGAGGCTGAAAAGTGGTCATGTGACTTGGCCTCTGTGTGTGACATAACAGAGCATCTCAACACCCTGAATATGGAACTGCAGGGACGCAAACAGCTGATCACCGATATGCATGGGCGAACCAAATGCAGCAGGGAAGTTAATGTCCACCCTCCAAACCTGTCAGTCAGTAGCAAACGCGCTCACCGCCGCCGCTTTCCCCAACAGAGAGATGCGCGGAAAAAACCGAAGACACTGAAAGCAGGAATCTGGCAGCAGATCTGCTGACTTTGAGACGCGGAAATTCATGTTTGAGCTTTTTACAAATCCGTTTGCGGTTGTTGCGGACAGCGCTCCAGAGGACTCACAATTAGATCTGATAGCATTACAGCGCACTGAAGGCCAGGACCGACTCTGTTGGGGCAGCCAAGTTCGTACAACATACAAACATTTTTATTTAACCTCTGGCTAACACTACTAATAAATAAAGCTCAGCTAAACATTCTGCTCGTGTGGGTCACATGCAGTGAGCATGCAGCACGACAGCACACGTGCAGTTGAGGAGTTTACTAGTATTTAAAGTACTTAAAGTTTCCGTTTGAATACGTTGACAAACTGTCATCAAGTTGGACAGACAAACTATGTCATTTCCCTATTCACAAGTCCTCATGTGCATGAAGTAACACTGTAAAAGTTAACTTACATTCGGGGATCGCCGATTGGAATCCCCGTGTTACCTCCGGCGTGGTCGGGCGTCCCTACAGACACGATTGGCTGTGTCTGTGGGTGCGAAGCCGGTTGTGGGTGTGTGTCCTGGTCACTGCACTAGCGCCTGGTAGTCTGGTAGTGGTGGTCTGCAGCCCTCCCCGGATCGGCAGAGGGGGTGGCGCAGCGACCGGGACGGCTCGGAAGAGTGGGGTAATTGGCCGGGTACAACTGGGGAGAAAAAGGGGGAAAATAATTTTCAAAAAAAAGTCAACTTATCTTGAACTCGCTGTAAAGCTAAGGTTGATGTTTGTGGAGGTGGGTAAACATGTTGGAAGTTCCCCCCCCCCCCCGCAGCAACTTTCTCCCTGCATCTTGATGCATGCTCAGTAATCCGGGTAAGGAAATCCCAGAACGTTGAACCAGTTCATCATGGACACGCTAAACATTGTGTTCAGAGGAACTGGTTCAACTTTCTGGGATTTCTTCTTGCATGTTCGGCAAATGGGGTATTCATCGTCTTTGAGCTTCCCGTCAGAATTTTTAAAATGACCAAAATTTACCCAGACTTCATATTTTGTCTTTTTAGACGAGTGAAAAATCTGAGCAGCACTATCACGCCTCCTTCAGCCATTGTTCTGGAAAAAACTAGCTAGTCAGTGTAGCCGTGCCTGTGTGGCTATGGAAATTACATTGAAGTTATAATAAAACGACAGTAAACAAGAATATGAAAATTTGACACGGTATGATAACCGTCAGGAATTTTATCACGATATATTGAAAAAAAACCCGGTATCTGTCCCATCAGCGCCACCTTCAGGCTGCCTGTGTCCTGAGCATCTTTGGAGCGCTTGCGTATGAGCAAATGTTCTCTGTGATGAAGATCAACAAATCCTCCCACAGATCCCGCCTCACACTCACAAAATGGCTACAGGCCAAAAAATTGATGAACTTGCATCAGAGAAAAGAGGTCAGGGTTCTGGTGGCTGGAAACACGTCAATCTATGTGGCTGAACAGCGTACCAACGTTGATGCGTCATATTTAGGTCTGTGAAACACGCTATGCGAGACCTGTAGAAATATGGGCCAGAACAAAATTAAAGATTAATTATTTTGCTCTTACATCAGGATGTATTTTGTTTCATTAAAAGCCCCACATAACCATTGAGTTGTCATATTCAGGGCAGTGAAACAGGTTGTTGTGAGTTGGCTGTATGGTAGCCTACTTGAAGAAATGTAATAAGAAAAGGCGTCCGGGTAGCGTAGCGGTCTAGTCCGCTGCCTACCAACACGGGGCTCTCCCGTTTGAATCCCTGTGTTACCCCCGGCTTGGTCGGGCATCCCTACAGACACAATTGGCCATATCTGCAGATGGGAAGCTGGATGTGGGTATGTGTCCTGCTTGCTGCACTTGCGCCTCCTCTGGTTGGTCGGGGTGTCAGTTTGGGGGGAGGGGGAACTGGGGGAATAACACGATCCTCTCATGTGCTACGTCCCCCCGGTGAAACTCCTCACTGTCAGGTGAAAAGAAGCGGCTGGCGACTCCACATGTATCGGAGGAGGCATGTGGTAGTCTGGAGCCCTCCCCGGATCGGCAGAGGGGTGGAGCAGTGACCGTGGGATGGCTTGGAAGAGTGGGGTAATTGGCTAAGTACAACTGGGGAGAAGAAGGGGGAAAACTTTTTTTTGGGGGGGGGGGGCTTATGTGGACCAAGTTGTATGCGAGAAGGCTACATGGGACATACAACAAGATATTTTTTTTCCAATTAATTAAAAGCATGTCAATAAATTATATATGTCTGGCCCTGGTGTGATTCTCATTTCCCAGTGTGGCCCTCAGTGAAACTGAGTTGGACTCCCCTGGTCTGGTCTACGGTGTTGCTTATGTCGGATCATCTCTTGTGCGTGCACTGTCTGGCCCTAACAGCTGGGTGAGCTGTGGAAAGGGGAAGAGAGAAGGGCCATAAAACCCACAAGGCCTATGTCAGCCGTTCGTGATGTCAAAGAGCAGACAGGAGACAGTTTTGTAACCAGCCCAACTATCACGCCACAACAGGAAAGCGAGCTCATCCACATCTCCATTTTCTCCTCAACGAATTGGAGGGTGGTTGATAGAGGTAAACCTACTTTTCCCCGACTTACATGAAGGAAACTATTTCAGTCCTTTCCTCAACAAATCTTCCTTTTTTATTATATTCTTAGCACTTCGGCAGAGCGTTGATGTTGCTCCAGGATATCTTTCTATTTTTTTTCTGTGCCGCGCTTGCCCGTAACGGGATTTTGTAGGAGGCCATCAAACTCTCGCTGCCTACACCTGGACTTCCAATGTCCAGAAAAGCGGAAGTGCTACGCAGTTGTTTCCGGATGGACTCGTGGCTCGGTGATGCAAGAGGCAACAAGGTCACATTATGGTTGGACCTTGAGCCTACTAAACTCCTAGTGACCCAAGATAGTCCATTCCCCATCCGCTCTGCAAATCCCCGATCAGACGAGGTGCTGGCACAGAGGCCACGACAAGTCCGCCCAAGACTACATGCCAACAAAGTAAACTTTAAAAAAAAGAAAGAAGAAGAAATGCTTAAATGAGTGGATAATCAATGCGATAGATTTCAAAAGACCGGGATGATAACACTTACCGACTTACTCATCTATCCTTTTTTCTTTTCTTTTCCTTTCATGTTTGAGGTCCGTAGCCTCAAACCATGATTCCTCAAGAGCCATGTGCATGCAGGTTTTCATTTCAACCAACCTTGGCACCGGCCCACTTCACAACCTCACAGCATCACAACTTAACCCTCTGATTGTCTCGCCCCACACCTTCCCTGTCTGGTTGAAGCTGCAGCGATCAGTGTAATCAGCTGATGGAACATTTCTCCCTCATGTTCCTCATGTCTATACAATCAGTACAGTTAGCGACCAAAGGCTCGTCCCCATGTTCATTTAATGGTCTGTTTTCTTTTTACATTAAGAGAATCAAACCGAGGGAAGGTCAAGCCAACTGACTTTTCCGGTGTTGGCACGTTCCCCCAGGTTGCTCCACCCAATTGCGGTGTGCAAAAACTAGGAATCGGCCAGCAGGCTTGCTACCGTCGAGCAAATACTCAAAGTGAATTAGGATCAACTAGAAGAGTCCTTAATTCACGCTAAAGCGTCGACTCCCTCGGTGCCTTTACTGTAATGTACAGTCGACTCTCCTGCACGCAACGCCGGGGAGGCCCGGGGGGAAGCGAGGACTTCTACACGTCAGTCCATCATATCAGTTGAATGTCATGTGTCAAAATAAGCCTCAAGACGGACACAAGCTGAGCGGCCAACAGTATTCCCGGGTTGGTGCCACGGAATCCCTGCTTCACCCCTGGCTATTACATTACAACACACACACACCCACACACACACACAAACCTGCAGAAGTTGGCCGGCATACAAAATATAGCAAACAAAAAATAAGCTCCAAATATCTCTTAAACGATAAGAATATGAGCAGGTTTAACTTCGACTTTCACATCCTATTATAAACCGGATGACCCGCACAGCAGTTCATATTCTCATGTTTTCTGGTCACAGTTCATTAGATCTCGAAGGCCTTAATGATCTGCTGTACCAAGCATGTCACGTCAGTCTCCTTAATTAAAATAAATCGGAAGCCACGTTAAACCACAGTGTTCGCTCATCACGAAGTGTGCAGTGTGTGTTCATTGAGAGTGACCAGTGAGATAATGCATAATAATATCCATCCCTCTCTCTCTCTCTCTCTCTCTCTCTCTCTCTCTCTCTCTCTCTCTCTCTCTCTCTCTCTCTCTCTCTCTCTCTCTCTCTTCCATATGTGTATTTCTGCATGTGTATTGTGTGAACGTGCATGTACCAACATCAAATGTGGATAGAGATTCAGCCTGTCATCTCTTTCTCTTTCATCTCTCTCTTTCTCTCTCTCTCTCTCTCTCTCTCTCTCTCTCTCTCTCTCTCTCTCTCTCTCTCTCTCTCTCTCTCTCTCTCTCTCTCTCATTAACCTTCCTTTTTTCTCCGCTGTTATGCTCTTCTTTTGTTGACAACAGATTCCTTTGTTTCTTCGGCTCTCTCCCTTTCACTCCCTGACCCTTTCTGTCTGTGCTGTGCTGTCCCGGTGTGTCTCCCTGACCTCTGTGAAAGGGAATCACTTTTCATCTCCTTGCGCTTCACCAGGACTGCAACAGAAGTGTCCCATGCAGTGGCAGTGACCATGCAATGCATGATCAACCTAAATGCCAGTGCCCGGGCTTTTTGCTTCCCTCTTTTCTTGGCATGCAACGTCTGTAGTCCAATGCCACGGGTCCTACACAGAAAGGTGCTCATAGGGTCACTTAATACATCTCTAGTTTAAATGTTAATGCATTCTTTCTGCTGAGGCCAACCCGAAGCCAACAATCTCGGTTCTATCCACCCTTCGATTTCACACGCAACGGCTGTAATCATCTGTTGTTAAGTCTATTCATGTTGCTGGGTGTATAGCGAGTTACAATGTGAGCGTCAATGTATTGATTTTACTGCGATTAACGCGAAGTTGTGACTAACTCCGTAATTACATGCTAGATTACACTTTCGTTGCAGGGTACTTGCAGGATCAAACTCCCACCAACTTGCATGTGTCTTTGCCCCGCCACCATAATCGGCCACACAATAGCTGTTAACCAGTGCAACAGGCCAGCCATGCTAATCCCTTGTATGTGTCGAGAGCTGTGAATGGAAAATCCGCTATGTGCATTTAGGATCCTAACAGCTAACTCATTAGTTGCTTGAATCAAAGGCATGACACTGCCATTGTTCCTTTGTGGCCTCTCGTGCCATGAACACTACACTTGCTTGAGTGGGCTTGTCCCAACAAAGCCCGGGGGTCAACAGAACAGGCCCCTGGGATTGCGAAAGGCCATAAGTGAATTGCTCAAATCGGTGCTGAGGGGGGGGGCCCATTAGACGCTAGCTGTAACAGCTAGTGGCGGCAGAGCAGTGAGGAGAGGTTTGTGTGTGTGCATGTTTGTGTATGTATGTATGTATGTATGTGTGTGTGTGTATATATATGGATGAGTGAAGTTTGAGTGTGTGTTTGAGTCTGAGTCTGTGTGAACGGACAGCCAGGACTCCTGCAGAGGGAGCAGAAGCCTTTGTTGGCCCAACACTATTGTTGGAAGCTGTCTTCTGTAATTACTATCACAGCTGCCGCCTAGTGTGTGGGTTAGCCCGGGTAAAGGAGTGTGTGTGTGAGAGAGAGCGAGAGAGAGATAAAGAGAGAGAGAGAGAGAGAGGACATGAAAGCAGTGAAAACCCTGTGCTTTAGGAGGACAAATTGTATTACAATAGCATTTTCAATATGCAGTTGCAGGATGAAATGGAGACATATGCGAGCTGCCATAACTTTATGCACAGCATAGCTTTTCATATCCTTAATTAAAATAGTGGATAAGTGGAGAAAATATCACGCTGAATACAAGTTCATAAGTCTAACCTTGTTCATTTGTTAATTAGCTCTGTTCACAAGTCTTGACATAACCTTGCTAAGTTTGCACAGTGTATTAGTTGTTCATTAGTTGGTCTTTCAGTACTACTATATTTGTCGTTATTTAGCTGAAGCTAGCCTTTGACTGTCAAATTAATCTAAATATACCAACATTCATATTGTGTGGTCAGCAGTGTGATCATCCTATATGTCTAGATAAGCCAATCAGCCGTGTTTCCCCCCAGCTAGATTTTTACATTTCCCCATTTCATGTTCCCAATTTGTTTTCAGCCCTCGCGCACGACAAACAAATACAATTTGTGAGTCTCCTGCAAACATGCAACAGCGCTCACAGATCCCCAATTGCCCAAAGCCACAAGTTGAAAGCTTATTTGACATCTCATTAGGCCTCGGAAACGTCATCATTATTTTTTTTATTTTTTCTTTTGGCATGTGAGCCATTCTGCATGGAAACTTACAGCCTCCAGAGTTTAGGGCACACTCTTGTAAACGCTAAAAGTGTGTCAGTTTATTTTCAATTGCTTGATCAATTTTTTCAAAATATCAACGAAATATCATGAAGCATTTCTTCAAGCGGTCTTTGGCATGGGACGTTTGTAAATAACACGCTCGTTTAAGTTGAATTTAAATCCACTTTATCAAGCTTAGGTTTGAGGCTGACATCGTATGAGTCTCCAAAAAAAAAAAAAGAAAGAAGAAGATTTAGATAAATGAATAGTTGTCCATGGCTTGTGGTGGGGTAGATTTGGGGCATTTAATCAGTCGTCTTCATTGTGAAGCTCGTCTGCCCTCTCTATTGTCCCGCCTGCTTGGGCCGAAGCTTCGCGTGTGGTCGATCGACAATGGACCAATTGATGTCATGACACAGTTCGACTCCCCCAGACCTCGCGCGCTGGCCACCGAGCCCGGCTCCCAACATCGACCGGTTGCCTCCCGGGGAACACCCGAGGCCCATTAGCTACTGCGCAACCAATTTAAAATGGCCGCCCTCATAAAAGGCTCACCGACATCAGTAATGCGATCCGTTGATTGCTAAACCGAGCAGATGGACGGGGCTATTCAAGTTGGCTAATGAATGAACTCCGTAACACCGCTGCTGTGGCACGAAACCGGGCACAGCCTTACCGCCACGAACCACCGGCCGGCAGGATGCCTTAATGAAAGAGAGGGGGGGGGTAATCAGTGAGAAAGTGACGACTCAATTTATCGAAGTGCCGGGCTGTGCAGCCTTTGTGTTGCGGTGTGCAGGACACACTGCTGCTGAGTGCACACCACTGTACGTCCCCTGTCCTCTATTGTCTGATAAATATGGTCTCTTTGAGACCTTTATAATGCGTGGAAACTTTACTTTTAGCTGTCTGCGACCTGACCTGAGACTCTTGGAAGCCATCACGGCTTTCGCTGCCAAAACAGTATACGTGTTGAAATACGCAATGACAGCTGCAGCACAATGCGTAGAATCAAAACGTTTGCTTGTTCCATAGTGAGTGATTACGGACACCTCCCAAATGAATTGTGACTTTTTTTTCTTCTTTTTTGGGGGGGGGGCGGTGACTGGAGGCGACGAGCTTTTGGCAGCAGCACCGCATACACGCAGCGCAATAGGGGATCAGTTTGTGACTTCACACCGGGGAGAACGTGTGTTAGCACATTAGTCGATTTGTTTTGTGTCAGATCTTTTTGTACGAGTTAAAGCGCGGCCCGGTGTGTAACAGTGGCCAGGCGCTGTGCCTGCTGTTGTTCCCTAATGTAAATCGATATGTTTCCATGCGGTTGGAGAGATCGCTAACCAAAGGTGGCATATGACCCGATACAGCTCGATAGGCTAACTACCGTTAGCCAGAGGAGCTCCTCTTTCATCATCATCTGATATAGGAAAACAGGAGTGGGTGAGGTGCCAATTAAAAATAATGTAGATCATGTTAAATGAAGTTAACCTTATGTTGGTGCTACATGCAATGTGTGTGTGTGTGAGTATATATGTACGTGTGCGTGTGTGTGTGTGTGTGTGTGTGTGTGTGTGTGTGTGTGTGTGTGTGTGTGTGTGTGTGTGTGTTTGAGGCTTAACGAGTTCTAGTTTTCTGGTATCAGACCACATGAGGT
The DNA here is from genome assembly GCF_029633865.1 of Lampris incognitus. Lineage (NCBI taxonomy): Eukaryota > Metazoa > Chordata > Actinopteri > Lampriformes > Lampridae > Lampris > Lampris incognitus. The sequence goes on along the minus strand of NC_079229.1, from coordinate 23,135,903 downwards.
TGAAAGGGCGTGCTGCAAAATCCAAACCCATATCTCACCGATAACGGTTTCTTCTGAGAAAAGAAGTCTGGTACAGGGTAATTAAAGAAGACACGACAGTGTGACGTAAAGGGTATTTAAAAGCATTTGTGTGTTTTTTTCGCCCCTCCTCCTGTTTTTTTTTTTTCTCCTTTTCTGTTCAGGCTGGCAGGCCTGCTCAACACTCTGCTTTACCCAGAGCAGCCTGAACTCTTGGTGAACTACTGCTACCGCATTATGATCGAATGAGTGGACCTGACAAAATATTTTTAGGATGAGGAGAGCGGCAAGCAGAGGGCACAATACAAGCGAGAGGTACTGAGAGAGAGCGAGAGACAGAGAGAGCGAGAGAGAGAGCGAGCTGGGGACAGAGACAGAGGGAAAAGAGAATCGTCCCTCACCACAACAGCTTGTGCCGTTTCTACCCCCCCTCTCCCTTCCCTCCCCCCCTCCCAGAAAGCGCAAGTCAAACCAAACATCAGTGAACAGTAGCAGGATCATATGTGGTTGACAGCATCCAGGCACATTATTAGGGTGGAAACAGCTCTGGAGGGGAAAGTGTCTCACCCACCCAGCCAGCCAGCCAGCCAGCCAGCCAGCCAGCCAGCCAGCCAGCCAGCCATCTAGTTAGCCAGTCAGCCATCTAGTTAGCCAGTCAGCCATCTAGTTAGCCAGTCAGGACAATGGCAGCTATGAACGCTTCAGTTCTACATGGAGAAAGAGACAGAGGGAGAGAGAGAGAGCAGGAGAGACACACGCAGAGGGAGGGAGAGAGAGAGCACGCAGAGGAGACACAGACAGCGAGAGACAGAGAGAGAGGGCACAATAGATATGGAAAGAGAGTGATAGATTTAGGAGGAGGAGAAAAAGAGCGAGAGCGAGAGAGAGAAGCGCCCATTGCGTGACTAGTACTTGGCTTGGCTCTGCTGCCCCCCAGGCACTATTTGTTAGCCAGCAGAAAGGAAGGTATGTCTTAAGTGTTCAACAGTAAACAGAACAGTGCCAAAGCCACAATGTTTGCTGGGATTTCACTCGGTTGTGTGTACATGCGTGTACGAGTGTGTTTGCAGTTACTCTGTATTTACATGTACATGCACGTTGTGTGTGTGTGTGTGTGTGTGCATGGGTGTGTGTGTGTGTGTGTGTTGTGTGTGTACATGTCAGTTTTACTGACATCACCAGAGGTACAGGCCTGCTGCAGGAGTTCATGTTAAAACCACTCCGAGGCATTCCGGACGATTTAAACCGTAATTTCGTTGGAAAGAAAAGGGGGGGGGTTTGTAGTGGGTGAATAATGGAGAGAGAAGAATGCTATTTATGAATGTTGTCATCCTCTCTTTTTTCACGAGATGAGTCGTGGTGCTTTCATCCGTTCAGGATTGTGATGATGGACGTAGACCACTCATATAAGTGAAAATGAGCTTATTCCTTGTATGGAGCGTGTCTCCGTTCTATATAAACAAATTCAGACTATTTTCCTTGGGTTAACATATCATTATGGAATCGCCGGTTCAAATCCCCGTGTTAACTCCGGCTTGGTTGGACGTCCCTACAGACACAATTGGCCGTGTCTGCTGGTGGGAAGCTGGATGTGGGTATGTGTCCTGGTCGCTGCACTAGCACCTCCTCTGGTCAGTCAGGGCGCCTGTTTGGGAGGGGGGTGAAGAACGGGGGTAATAGCGTGATCCTCCCATGCACTACGTCCCCCTGGTTGAAACTCCTCACTGTCAGGTGAAAAGAGGTGGCTAGCAACTCGTCATGTATCGGGAGGAGGCATGTGGTAGTCTGCAGCCCTCTCCGGATCAGCAGAGGAGGTGCAGCGGTGACCAGGATGGCTCGGAAGAGTTGGGTAATTGGCCAAGTACAATTGGGGAGAAAAGGTGGGGAAAAAAAAAAAACATCAATATGGAGTATAATAACAACACACTCACACACACAAAAAAACAAGTTTAATTCATTTCAAATAGTTCCTTCATTCAGAGCCTGATATAGAGTACTTGTACTGGCGTAGATGTTTGAGCTGTCTGCTCAAACTAGGGTCTTCATGTTTGCATGCTGACATTTTCCACAGTTTCTTCTTCCCTTGTGACTGGGTTTATCTTGGCCTTTTTGTCTTTGGTGGAAAATCAGACCACAGACCGGAAAATCAGACCACAGACCTTCTGCCCCAGATTTAGAATTTCAAAATTTGATCTTGGGTCAACAAGGAAAAATAAAGACGTATCCTTTACTATAAATCTTATTTAGGGTATTCCACGTTTGGCTTGTGCAAAGTCACTGAAATGTGAAACTGGAAAGATAAGGGTTTACATCATAGATGAGCTTTCTTACCGACAGCTGCTTTCTGCTCACTTCACCGGTAAGCCATCGCCTGACTACATTATTCATTGCACTACAACTTTGTACAAACACTCTTTAAAGCACATGGCTGTATCACATTATCCACTTTTTTTTGGCACCTTAGAGGTCAGATGGGTGCAGCTGATGGCCGTTATGGTGCGTATTTGGCCCCGCAACCTGATGGATGCTGTCTTTGATAGAGAATTGTTGTATGTATGCGGCCAAGACGCACATCTCTGGGGGTGTTTTGAACATTTTCATTCAGAACTAAGCCAGGCAGCTGAAGAGGCCTTAAAATTCCTATCAGATAGAAAGGCTGCGTGTTTATCAGGAGAAACATTGCGTGGAAGTTGGCTCTCCAGTCTAGCTTTTCAAATCATCGATCAAATGTTGGCAGGCCGATTGAGGCTTTTCCCATGAGGAAAGGATGGATGCACTGGACGTCCATAACTCAGGCCATTTTATTAACCATTTTTGGCTCCTCTAGGTGCGTGGTATGGCAGGGCAGATCTCAAAAGTGTAGTTGTCATCACATTAATTTAAATCCCAGTCCAAAGTGTTAAAAAAAAACTGCTCAAAAGTGGTGTTGAACCTCTCGCCTGAGTATTTTCTGAACTAACCTTATAAATCTGATGTTTTTGCAACTCAACAATTCTCACGCTGCTTGTACATATATGCCACCTTTGCATTGATGTAGAAGTTCCTGTCCTTGCATCAGGAAGTAGAAAGGAGCATCAACACATCTTGCAGAAGGGCAGGTATCCCCTGTTTGTAACTCCAGTTTTCAATGGGTGGAGCGGGGGCCCTGCTGAAACGCTAACATAACCACTACTGTGCAGCACTTAAGTCGAGGTCTAAACTGGGCCCTTTCAGAACAGGCATAGATGGATAAGTTTTAACAGCCCCCGGCAATCATCTATAGGGGCGATTAAGGAAATTATTTCATTTTCAGAGATGGCTTTTTGTTGTTGTTATTCTTTTGTCTGCATGTCATTGCCTGTGTCTATCATTAACCCCAAACTGATCTGATCTGAACTAATGAATAATAATAATAAAAATAAAACTTGTTTAGATAGGGCTACTTGCAACACACAAAAGGTCTCACACAGACATACACACACACAGCACACACACACACACACACACACACACACACACATACGCATGCACGCACACACATATATATGTGCACAAATGCAGTTTACAGAAGTTGGTGTGTGTGTAAAGCCAATAAGCGGTACTCACTACACTTACAACCCCAAGCCATGTCTCTCACTATCCTGCATAGATCACGGCTGCGTTGGCGTCCGTCAATGAGGCTTGTTTTCTGTGCCATTGACCTTATTAGGGACAGCGCCTAAGGCACAAAGCCTCCAGACCTTTCAGGAACGCATAGGACCAATGAGCTAATGGCTTATTCAGAGGGCACAATGGCGCGACCTGTTAAAGATTGTATGTAGGGTAGAGACAGCGCGGTACTATGTATGATCGTGATACCATTTGGGGTAGTTTGTTGTGACCTTGGAGACTCTTAGCAGCTTGGTTAATTCATGCATTTGTGCTGGAATATCTTCCAGCCACAAGATACAGAAGTGACTAATACACATATTGCCCCAGGATTTGGGCCATCAAAGTCCCAAAATCCGAATCCCTGGTAACCCTGGGTTTTCCAAGATGGCCATCAAAGCCCCAAATCCCGAGTCCCTGATAACCCTGGGTTTCTTAACATGGCCATCAAAGCACCAAATCCTGAGTCCCTGGTAACCCTTGGGTTACCAAGGGCTGAAGAGGAAGGAGAACTGGATAATTAACAGTAGGAGAAGAGGGGGAAAAAGGTCAATGAAGAGCGGGGTGGCCAAAAAAAAAAAAAGAAAGAAAAAAGCATAAGGGAGGCGAAAAGGTGGATGTGTAGTTAATAGAACAGGAAGAATAAGTTGTATAAGAATGAGGGAGAAAAGAGTAGGGGGGGGGATTAGGAGGAGGAAAGGGGACGGAAAAAGAAGAGATGAGAGAGAGAGAAAAAGATGAGAGAGAGAGGAATGGTGAAGAGCAAAGTGTCAAGCTCTGTTTGTCTCCTTGAATATTATGTTTTAAAATTGGCATGTTGCAGGACTGTTAGACTGAATTTAAACAGCTGCCGGTTTCACCCACAGACAGAGACAGATACAGGCTCACACACACACACACTCTCTCTCTCTCTCTCTCTCTCTCTCTCTCTCGCTCTCTCTCAGACAGCTGAGTCGGGGGCCCTCCCCTGGACCAAGTTTGCGTGCGGAGCAGGGAAATTCTCCATGCTAATGTGCCAGGGTTTGTTTTCATCATCAGATTGCAAACATTTTAAATATGCATCACACATGCACGCACGCACACACACTTGCACAGCCTCTCGCACTCACGCAACCACTCACAGCCACACGCGGTTTGGGCGGTGACAGTTTAATCTTTGTTTTTGCACAGTGTCATATGTCAAGTATAGAGCTGTTTCTGCCGATTTGTTCGAAGTAGCGCTCACCCCTGTCTGTTTTCTATACACCGCTCATCATGTTTTGATTTAAAAAAAAATTTTTTTATGAAGGATCTGAACGCTTCTCTCACTCCCTCCTCACCCTCACAGCTCTCCCTGACCAGCTAACGCAACAATGTGCATTCCTAACTAAAGGTTATCTTACATGCATGGCTAACAGTCTACCATATTTCATGGAGAAATGCCAGGAGCTTTGTGAGACAACTGGAAAAAATGCACGGGCTGACACATCACTTGGCAGACAATCCATGAATCGGCGTCTTTATGTGTCATTCGTTGGCATTTGCTGCAACAGCTGTGTGTATTGTTATTCACATTTTCTGATACAACATAGCCTGTTTATGTGTAGCCCCAGCTAAGCTAGCAGCTAACCAGGAAGTCGGGGTTTGTAGTTGTTACATTCACGCATCATCCACCACTGATGTCAATGGGGGACACTTATTCGTACAACTACGGCGACGCTTTCGAGACACAAAGAAGACTGCTCAGTACTACGGCTGCAGATAGTGTCAACTCTACAACACACAAATACACACACGCACACAGAATGTTGGTAATCATGGTTGTTTCCCTTATCATGTGCTAACAAGACAGAAAGCAAAACGTTTTTAACTTTAAATCCTGCTGGGCGTCCGGGGTAGCATGGCGGTCTATTTCTGTTGCCTACCAACACGGGGATCGCCGGTTCGAATTCCTGTGTTACCTCCAGCTTGGTTGGGCATCCCTACAGAAACAAATAGCCATGTCTGCGGATGGGAAGCCGGATGTGGGTATGTGTCCTAGTCGCTGCACTAGTGCCTCCTCTGGTCGGTGGGGGTGCCTGTTCGGGGGGGGGAGGGGGGCTCCTCACTGTCAGGCGAAAAGAAGCGGCTGGCGACTCCACATGTATCGGAGGAGGCATGTGGTAGTCTGCAGCCCTCCCTGGATTGGCAGAGGGGGTGGAGCAGCGACCAGGACAGTTCGGAAGAGTGGGGTAATTGGCCAAGTACAATTGGGGAGAAAAACGGGGGGCGGGGGGGGGGGCTTTAAAATCCTGGTATAGCTGCAAACTACAAGTTGTTAATTTGGCAAATCTGACAAAATACTTGTTATGAACTCTCTTTCCTTTTATAACCGCGCCAGAAGTTTGACGATGTGGGAAAAGAGGGGCCGACCATGGCATGGAGCAGGGTCAGCCCAACCTGGGCTAAAGCTGGGGCTAGCCAACTCTGGAATTAGTTAGTGGGAAATGCTCATTTGCCCCGGGTTAGGGTCCAAATTAAACCCGGGGTTAACGGATCAATTAACCCCCGAATTAGTTCAAAGGATGTGTAAGGTCCGAGATCTCTGTGATGAGTACCTTAAGGGGGAACAGCGGAACACTGGTGACTCCTTCCCAGTGACTCATCAGCAGAATGTTCTCAGGAAGAAAGAGAGGGAGCAAGGAACGGAGAGATGGAGGAGGGGGGGGGGGACCATAATAACATCATTGTGGCTGTTTGAAGTTGCATCAGCCCCCATTATACTAGATACAGTAAGTACAGGCTGTCTGCATGTCTGCTTGCCTCTCGCCACTCAAAGGCCACATTCATGGAGGCGCTGCCGCCCTCACAGAGGGCAATTGGATCCGCTGGATACCCATCCCTTCTCACGCAATGTTGTGTAAACGCTGAGAAAATGACCTCAATATGTCCTAAACAAGTTAAGATGAAAGACGCCAGGACTTCTCACATGTTTTGGGCGTGATAATATGATGATATTATTATGAATAGACGTCTGCATGTACATGTGCACGTTGAGTCCAATTTAATATAACGGGCTTACAGACTTGTAAGTCATGTAGCAGTCGTCTCCAAGCTGCATGTTTCGTATCATGCAGTCACAAGCTAATATTTAACATCATCTATGTTATTTGTCAGAAAAATGAACCAAAGGCTAAAAAAAAACAAAACCAAAACATGATGCGGTCTCTCTCCCATGCCCTTTCTCGTTTGAAATCCAAAGCCGTAGGAGCTCATTGGGTTGTTTCAATAGCGATACTTTTGATTTGAAATCCCCCTCCAACACGCTACTCAAACACATATTTGAGGTCAAAAGGTTTATTAAAAATAAAAAAAAAATCTAAATAAACCATTATCTGTTTATTCTTTCCATCTTCAGGAGCACTTCAAGCTGTTTAACATCTGCCTGCATTTATTTTCTTTTTCTTTTTTTTTCTGACTGGGATTCGTAACTCTTGCAGACGACTCTACACCCGAAGTGACTGCTGATTATTTTATTTTTTTATACCTGTTTGATTCCAAGCCCGTTGATTCTGATTTAAGCTCCCCATTGGTGCCACCACACACCTTGGCCTAAGGGCCTGGGCAACCGCAACCTGACAGTTAACTCTGCCCTCTCTCTCTCTCTCTCTCTCCTTCCTCCACCTTCCCCCCTCTCTCTCTCCCTCTTCCCCTCTCTCTTTCTCTTAGTCTCTGCTGATCTTTCCGTCTTTATACTCTTTCACTTTCAGGCTGACAGATGTGTGTGTGTGTGTGTGTGGGGGGGGGGGGTCACCAAAGCGACATTAAGCAGACACTATAAGGGAGTATTGCGGCCGTGCTGGCAGATGGATGTTGCCACATAAGACGATGACATAAATAGTTTTGAAACTGGGGGGTGGGGACAGAACATGGTGTAAAACAGTCAGGTGAGAAATGGTGAAAAAGACAAAAGAACTCACAGCACATATCCCGGGGCCATCAAAATTACCTCATATCTGTTCGTTTATCCACTCCCAATCCCAATATCGGTCGTACCTCCATCTGCACACAGGTACAAACATACACATGCACGCATACATCCGCTCATTCATCGTTTGAGCGACGTCCTTTATTAGATGTCAGATGGGCTAATTCATGTGGAAGTAAAATCACAGGCCTGACCTAATTGGCACCATATATATGATCCCTGATGAGGCTGAGGCTGCTGTGGTAGACAAAGACTCGGTCCCTCTTACCACTAACTTAATGGGGGAAAAAACCACTAGATTAACTGGGATCCCCAGTTTCCTAAAAAAAAAAAAAAAAAGCTATTGTGTCAAACAATTGTTACTGCAGATAATTATGATGAGTTTCCTGGCTTTTATTTATTCATAGGTCAGCGATGGATTTGTTGAATATTAACAGAATTATTAATTCCTTTGATTTGAATATGAATTTCAGCTAAGCGGTGATGAGAGCAGGTGTGGCCCTTTATTTTTCCAGTCGGGGACCCGCACTATGTTAATGGGAAAGTAGATGGGTGATTAAAATATTTCTCTTGTTATGTGGGGAACTGACTACAGATGGGACAATGACCCGCTTTGGTCCAAGAAACTGTAAAAAAAAAAAGAAAAAAAATAATCCCACCAAGTTTCAATGGCGCTAAATAAAAGCAGTTTAGAGTTGAGACGGAGGATCGCAGAGATGTTTGTTACACCGGCTGTCTCTCCGTACAGTGAACAGATTCTTCTGTAACCTCCCATGTTTGCAGTCAGCAGGCTGGATGGATAGCAGAAACCCAACACCTGCCAAAAGGCTTCAGGCCTGAGCCTTTTCTCTTGGCAAGCCTCTCCTCCCCACTACTTTAAGTCCATCTCCTTCTCATGCAACCTTTTGTGGCCAAATTCTCAGTCCTATTCCCAGGCCATGCCGAGGCTGTCTTCTGGCTCGGTATCACCAACCAGTGATGTCATGACGAAAAGAAAAAATAAAACAAAAACAGAAATTGGGAGTTGATTAACTGGAAAATCCCACCCCAACGTGTAAGGAATTACTAGGCATTCTGCAGGAAGTGTGTGTCAAATGTCAAGTTTGATTATTGTACTAGCATACAGGTAATGGCATCTGAAATGATGCTGTTTTTCTTTGTCTGTGTGTGTGTGTGTGCCAGTGTGCATGGGTATGTGTTTCCATGCAAATGTATGTGTTTAGTATGAAAATTACACATGCATGTGTTCTTACAATCTTGCCTTCATTAAAGTTGAGCCTTGCAGAGAAGCCTGAGACAAATTACCTGCACAATGATGGAGCAAGTGCCCGTAGCCACCCATCCATGTCCAGCTAAGTGTCCCTAATGATTGTTGGTGGCGTGAGCTAATAAGGCTTCTGGTTCATTTAAGACACCATGCACCGCCTCATGCAACCCTGTCAATCCCGGCCCTCTCACGCAGCAATCAGCCGATGCAAACACTGAGCCCCTCGGCACCGAAATTTAATATCGCTTGTCCTTCTCGTCCTTTCTGTCTGTCCGTCTCCATCTGTCTCACTCCGTGCGACTCTCAAGACCTGTTTATTTCAACTCCTCGGCACTCGTTTTCTCAGCTCTCCCCTCCCTGATTTCTGCCTCCCTTTGGCTCCCTGTCCTCCTCAGTTATGTGGCACCTTAGGCAGCAGTGGCAACGGAAAGGTGATGGGAGGATGGAGAGGTGTTGGGAGAGGCAGAGAGAGAGCTGAGAGAGAGAGAGCGAGAGCGAGAGAGAGAGAGAGAGAGAGAGAGAGAAAAGCGGACCAAGATTCAGGAAGGGGAAGAGAGGGAGAGAGGAGGATGACAGAGTGATGGACAGTGCGAGCGGTCGGGGGCATGACAATGCAGGGCTTTGTGTCCTGGTACCCGACAGAATTCACCCGCCCCCAGACGGTCATTACCATGTCAAGCCTGGCCGCCTTACCAACCGTGCTGCCACACACACACACACACACACACGCACACAAACAAAGCAACAGACAGTCACACAGAAGGGTAATGATAAAGTATTAAGTAGCACTTGCACTTGAATGAACAAATTTAATTGTTTTGCCTTCAACGTGTCTGGGAAATTGTGTGTGTGTGTGTGTGTGTGTGTGTGTGTGTGTGTGTGTGTGTGTGTGTGTGTGTGCAGCAGGGATACATTAGTGTCAGTTTATGTGCACCTTTGAGGTGCGTGCATGTGTGTACTGTTGACTATCATCTGTTGTAGCAACCTACATTGTTGCACCTGCGGTTTGTGAGGTCGAGAGGGAGCAATTGCCTCCTCTACGTACATGTAAACCACACACCGCCGCGTTCAGCCCCATCCAGTCCCCCCGCAAGGTGACGGCTCATTTAGATAAGTAGATATCATCTCTCTGCCATGGACGTGCATTGTAGTGATGTCACAACTGATCAAAAATCACAAACGCTTCAAAAACCTCACTCGTCGAGGGGGAAATAAGTGTTCGCCTTGCCCGACATTACGTTTACCGTCACTGAATCTCCCGAGAAATGGTTCTGACTCAACGTTTCGTTGAATCATCACGCATAATAAAGAAAAAATAGGAACGGTTTGAATCACTGCTCTCACGGACGGCCCGTATTGCGTTACCGTTTAACAGCGACAGGTTGCAGCTCTGTGCAAAGGTGCCACCAGCCGCCCAGTGCTGTGCAGCAGAGAGCCAAATATAGACATGCTGACCCCTAAAGAAGAGCCCGCCATGGGCTGCGGGCATCTACAGAGAGCACCCCCTCGCTTTCAAACTATCTTCAGTGCTGTGTGTGCGTGTGTGTGCATGCGTGCGTGCGTGTGTGTTTTTGTGTGTGCAAGAGCTGGCGAGGGGTTGCGTGACAACTGCAGACAAGGCTCTGACCTCAGAAAAGTGGTTATGAAAACGATCTGTTGAATAGAGAGAGAGAGAGAGAGAGAGAGAGAGACAGCAGCCCTGCAGAAATGAAAGGAGTTTGTTTTCTTCTCTTACTGAATGGGATTGCAATAGTTATGCGCACACAAGGACAGAGACAATCAATTTTGCAAGTTTTCCTACAGGTATTTGAACACAAATTTAACACACACACATCTGTTTTTCCTGTACTTGCGAGAACCTTCATCGACT